>NW_024081527.1:665166-785790 GCF_003009895.1 Hyaena hyaena | reverse complement strand
TGTGCTCAGCCCCCCCGGGACCAGTTGGCGCGAGGGGACCTGGTGTGCAGGTATTTGTCAAGTACGGTCTTTCTATGCACCGAGCAGAGGTCTTTTCCCCCCGAGCGGAGGTTTTTCTGTTTCGGACTCTCTCCTTTTCCCCTCTCACTCCCCGTAGAGGGTAGAGGGGGATCGCCTCCCACCCTGGAGTCTCGGATCCCGGCCCAATTTTATCTTCCCCGGTTCGCACTCACGTTAGAAGACTCTCTCAGTGGATTCTGCGTCCTTTTTCTCCTACTCTCTCAGGTTTTGTAAGGTTTCCAATGGCTTCAGATCTTTTCTGTGTGATGTATGGGCGTGAGTGCAAGTACGGAGCTCCTTACTCCTCCTCCATCTTGCCCCCTCCCCCCAAAACTTAATAGTTTTAAAACAACAATTTTGTTATTTTTCACTAAGAAATCTATCTTGACAATGCAGAAAGTGTTCCCGTATGGCTCTTCCCAGAGCTCCCACCACCACCCCTAGAGATAACCACTGGTCTGACTTTTTCACCATAGATTAGTTTTACCCATTCTAGAATGTCACAGAAGTTAATTTATACAGTATGAACTCTTTCGTTTAGGCTTCTTTCAATCCACACAATCTATTTGACAGCCACCCATATTAGGTATATAAGTTTGTTCCTTTTAATCGATGATTAGTATTTCATTGTAAGATTATACCATAATTTGTTTGTTTATCCATTCTCCCATTGATCAGTACATACGCTATTTCCAATTTGGGGCTGTATGAATAAAACTTCTATGGATATTTTTGTACAAGTATTTTTGTAAATGTATGCTTTTATTTCTCTGGGGCTAGTACTTAGTATTAGAATTACTAAAACAAAAGGTCAGTGTGCAGGGGTGCCTGGGTGGCTAGTCAGTTAAGCATTTGTCTCTTAATACTGGCTCAGGTCATGATCTCACAGTTGGTGGGATCAAACCCTACGTCAGTGCAAAGCCTGCTTGGGATTCTCTCTCTTTACCCCTCTTCTGTTCATGCATGTGTGCAGGCATGCATGTGTCCACACGTTCTCTCTCTCTCTTTCAAAATAAATAAATAAATAAATTTTTTTTTAAAAGGTCAGTGTGTATTTAGTTTTATAAGAAACTGCCACATATGTTTTCCTTCCAGTGTGGTGTACCATTGTACTTCCCTACCACGTAACTATGGAAGTTATAGTTGTTTCACAGTCTCGTCCATACTTAACGCCATCACTGTTTTTAACATTAGCCATTTTGATAAATGTTAGCCATTTGGTAAATTTGGTAATTATATTATGGTTTTAATTTTAATTTCCCTGATGACTAATAATGTATACTTTTTCATGTGTTTATTTACTATTTGTTTATCTTTTTTGAGCTGTCCAAATTTCTGCTCTCTTTTAACTGGATTGCTTGCCTTTTATTGCTGAGTGGTGGTAGGAACTCTTCTTATAGCCTAGATACTGATCCTGGTAAGATACATGTATTGTAAATGTTTTCTCCAAATCTGTACCTTGCTTATTCATTTTCTTTATGGTGTCTTTTGATAAGTAGATGTTTTTAGTTTTGATGACACCTTATTTTTCATTTCTTTTAGTTTTAAGGTTACTGCTTTCTGTGATATAAGAAACCTTTGCCTGCCAACAAATCAAGAATATATCCCCTTATGTTTTCACCTAAAAGCTGTAGGCATACAGCTCTACTGTATACTGTATAATTTCATTTATGTGAAATTCTAGAATGGGTAAAACTAATCTATGGTGAAAAAGTCAGACCAGTAGTTATCTCTAGGGGTGGTAGTGGGGGCTCTGGGAAGAGGCATGTGGGAACACTTTCTGCATTGTCAAGATAGATTTCTTAGTGAAAAATAACAAAATTGTTGTTTTAAAACTATTCAGTTTTGAGATGATTTGATGGACACAATTAGGGTACCAAAACAGAATCTATGTCTAAATATGTATTTAAAATACAGTTATATTAGTACTGAAAATATGAGTAGTACTTTTAAAATAATAACTACACTGCATAAATGTAATAGTTTTCTCATGATCATGTAATAAAAATCCTATAATGCATAAACAAAACCAGACAACTGAGGGTTTAAGTGTACAGAATACAAAAACATTTGGCTCTATGATCCAGCTCAATTATTTTAGTATGTGGTAGCAGTTGAGATTCATTTTATCATATGCCCCATTTATTCAAAAGTTCTTTTTTTCTCCTTGAATCACTTTGGCACCTTTGCACAAAAACAAATAACTGTCTAAGCGTTGGTCCACTTCTGGCCTGTCTATTCTTTTCCAGTTAATTCTGAACTCTTGCATTAAAAAAAAAAAATCTTTATTAACTCAAATAAGCATTTGAATTCTGCTATTATAATTTGGATTCCCTTGAAATTTTTCCATATTAGCCAATCCCATTTACATATTGTTGGCTGTGTATTCAGTCACTGAAGAAGTATTCATTGAGCTGCTTTGTGGTGGACACTATTCTAAGTGCACAAGATTCAGGAGTGAGCAAACAAGAAATATTCATATTCTCATGGGTCTTATATTCTACTGGGAAAAGACAAGCCGTAGACAAGTAAACAAATAAATTAGCAAGATAAATTCATGATAATGTGTCATAAAGAAAAAAAAGCAAGATGCTGTAATAAAGAGTGACTGGAAATTGGAGCTATTGCAGACGCATCTGGGAGAGCCCCACCCTAAGAAAGTGACAGTTGATCTTTGTTATCTCATTCTCTGTTTCTTTGCTTATTTGTTTTTAAAATTTTAACCAGACCTATTTTATCTATATGTGGTTTTCCACTCTAGTTTCAATGAGACTTTCTTCTTATATTTTATTGAAGACACAAAGCATAAGATTTCTGAAAGGTGATGCCCTCTGCATGAAATGCTGTCAGAGGTATATTCTCTCTGAGTTCTCAGGATGATGTCCCCTTTCCCTTGGACTTCAGTGTTTACCAACTGGCAAGATTTTGTGATTGACCTTGAGCCTCCCTCACTGACTACTTACATACTATTGAATCTTTCAAAAGGGCCAAAGTGGAGTCCTTCAAGGCATAGGGCCCAGGCTGGAGACTTGGGTTGCCAGGGTCTCAAGCAAGACAGACAAAGGCTGAGCATTTTGTGGTTCTGGTCCTTTTCTCCCTGGCCAGGGCTCATGTTTCCAGATCCTTGTGCATTGTCTTCACAGATCTTGGTCTCCAATTTCACTGTCCTAGCCCAGCTGCCATTCTCTCTTCCATATCCACTCTTGCTCACCTCCAGTCCATCCTCTATGCAGCAACTAGGATCATGTTCTACATGTGATGGACATCCCTTTATGTAAGTTCAAGAACAGGCAAAGCTGCATAATATACCAAGGGGATGAATGCTTCAAAAGTCAGAGTGGTGGTCACCTCTGGAAAGGGGTATGATTGAGAAGTACACAAACGGCTTCTGAGATCACAGTGATATGAAAGCTAACCAGATCTTATCAGTCTCTTGCCTAAAACCCCTAGGTGTCTTCCCATTGATTATAATAAAATCCTTTATTGGCCTACATGGCCCTGGCTGGCCTGGCCCTTGCCCAGCACTTCCACCTCTTGTCAGGCCATCCCTGCCTCACGGCAGCCTGAGGAGCAACTTCGCCTTCTGCCCTAAATATCTTCCCTCTACCCCTTGGCCTTGCTAGCTCTTTCTTTTTTAGATCTCACCTTAAATATCATCTCAGCAAGGCTGTCTCTAACCAACATTCTGGCCACCTCCCATACCTGGCCCACCCTCCTTCTCTTTCAGCATTTTGCCAGTTGACTTTGTAGCAATTATGTAAACACATATATTTGCCTGTTTAGTACACTCTCTACTGCTGAAACAGAAGTTCCACTAAGACGGGGACTGTGTGCACAGAGCTTGGCAAAAATAACATTCTCAATAGATATTTCTGGGTTGAATGAATGGCTAATGATCTAGACACCCCAACTGCATTAATGCTGTTCCCTGACTTATTCCTGCAAATCTGATCTCAATGGCCACCAACCTTAGCTCAGACAGATTAAAAATTGTTCTTTTTAGTTTTACTTTTGGACTTCTCTTTCCTCCATGGCAACCAGTTGCCCCTGTGGCCCCAGTCAGGTTGACAGTGTCTCAAACTGTGCCTTACTTCTTTTACTCCAGAGGGATCTCCCAGCAAAACCATGCTGCATCCATGGTTCTGGCATAACCACTGCAAATAAGCAACGTATCTTTCTCCTAAATCACCAACCACAGTGGTCTTGTTGATTATGCAGAAACCATGAGGGGAGAGAGATAGAAAATAAATATATATAAATATCCAATAAAGGGCTACTTAAAAGTATGCCACTAAGTGAAATCAGCCTACTAATAGTTCCAGATATGTAAGTTATAGATTTGAAAAGCCATTGACACATATTATAGTTGCTTTAGACAATAACCAATCCAAATTGCTCAGTTAGTCCAGAAAAATGTTATGTTCTCCTCTGTTTGAATTAACAAAAGAAAAAACAGTAAGCAAGGAGTTCATTAGAAAAGCACTATGAAACATTAATATAATAGCCTATATGATTAAGAAGAAAACAGCCTCCCATTAAAACGTAATGTGGGGAGTAATGCAATTGTGGGAAAGGAACACTTATTTTGAAGCAGTTATAAATTATAGTCCATTATGCATATATATTGAATCATACTAAGAATTAATCCAAAAGAAATATTTTTAAGTGTTAATGGCTGAGATCTTTAATGAGAGTCTACTAAAAAATTTTTAAACTTTGAAAAATTATTACCAAATACAACTTTTTCAAAAGAAATAGGGTGATAGGCAGCCAATGGAATGGGAAAAGATAGTTGCAAATGACATATCAGATACAGGGCTACTATCCAAATCTATAAGGAACTCACCAAACTCCACACCCAAAAAACAAATAGTCCAGTGAAGAAATGGGCAGAAGACATGAATAGACACTTCTCCAAAGAGGACATCCAGATGGCCAACATGAAACAATGCTCAGCATCCCTCATCATCAGGGAAATACAAATCAAAACCACACTGAGATACCACCTCACGCCGGTCAGAGTGGCTCAAATGAACAAATCAGAAGACTCCAGATGCTGGTGAGGATGTGGAGAAATGGGCACCCTCCTTCACTGTTGGTGTGAATGTAAACTGGTTCAGCCCCTCTGGTTAACAGTGTGGAGGTTCCTCAGGAAACTAACAATAGAACTCCCCTAGGACCCAGCAATAGCACTGCTAGGAATTTACCCAAGGGATACAAGAGTGCTGATGCATAGGAACACATGTACCCCAATGTTCATAGCAGCACTCTCAACAATAGCCAAATCATGGAAAAAGCCTAAATGTCCATCAGCTGATGAATGGCTCAAGAAGATGTGGTTCATCTATCCAATGGAATACTACATGGCAATGAGAAAGAATGAAATCTGGCCATTTGTAGCAATGTGGGTGGAACTTGATGGTGTTATACTAAGTGAAATAAGTCAGACAGAGAAAGACAGATACCATATGTTTTCACTTATAGTGGATCAGGAGAAACTTAACAGAGAACCATGGGGGAGGAGAAGGGGAAAAATAGTTGGGGAAAGGGAGGGAGGCAAACCACAAGAGAACTGAGAACTCTGAGAACAAACTGAGGACTGATGGGGATGGGGGAAAGGGGAAGGGGGTTGATGGGCATGGAGGAGGGCAATTGTTGGGATGAGCACCGGGTGTTATATGGAAACCAACTTGACAATAAACTATGAAAGAAAAAAAAGAAAGAAATAGGGTATTTCTCTCACCCTAAGGTCATTGAAATGATTGAAATTAGAAACTAAACAATTCCTTAAAGCTATATAACAGAAAAAGAAGCCAATTATAATCCTTCCCTTATAAATAATTTTCTTCTATAGGTATCAGAATATGTTTAGTCAAATCAAAAACTTGTAATGAACATATACTACATGCACTATACATATTAAATATAAAGAATATTTAATAAGCATATACTGTAATGCCATTTGAAGATCCTGCCACCAAACACAGCTCTTTGAAATGCAGAAGAGAATCAGGAAATAAGCAAAAGCTGAATAGACACCATAAAAGGGTAGTATTGATAATTATGAAAGTGTTTTAAAGACTTGCTTTTACTAAGTAAAACATTGTAGTGTTATTACTAATATTAACATTTTAATTTGGTAATGACATTGATAGGTTAAACCTTTGCTCTGTGTGAATTAATGATGGATACATAAGTTGAGGGCTCTCTCAAACCAATGGAGATGTTGACTGCACATCTCTGAATGAAGTAAATGCAAAAATAGCATGTCTGTTCTGTCAAGAAGATTAATTAATATAAAATCCAGCCAAAATGAGCAGGTTTCACACTGATCTGTAAGTCTGAACTTCTAAAAGGGCACATCATTGTCAAGGTAGATTTTGGAACACCAAGCTCTTTGAAAAACTCCTTTTACTCGCATCCCACTGAACACAATTTGATAGGTTCTTTTATTTTCTTCCTGTTTCCATATAAGCAGGCTTGTTTTTTCAAAACTAAGATGATTTTTTTAAGCACCAATAAGATGGATCCAGTAAAAACTTGATGCTTTCTTATAATTGCAGTTTCCTATATTCCCTACAAATTTGTCCTACTGGTCAAGTGGAGAATTACATGAGAAAGTCACAGTTATATCACAGAGGGCCAGCAATTTGTCAATACAAATTACACCTAATACAAAATGAAATTGGAAAATCAAAATTACATTTCTGTTTTAGATAGAACCCTAATCATTTAAATTTAGACAGCTTTTATTTTCCCAAAATATATTTTTGCAGCTCTTTCATCAATGGAGCCTTGGACTGAATGAGTTTGATACAGAGGATTGTTTCTTATATTCTGATGTTACCAATGATTGCACATACATAGCACATCTGCCCCTGCTCTTCCCGCCCAATGCCTGTTGAAGACATCACTAATCAATCACAGCACACCTTCCCACTGAACTCCTCTGTAAAGTCTCAACAACCATTTTCAGCATGGTGCTTCATACAACTACCAGCAATCAAATAAAACTGAGGTTCCAAGTAAAATTTATTTGGCAGAAAGGAGGAGAAAGGAGGCCCAAAATGACTATCACCATGGCTCACACATAGTTGGCACCCCATAAATGTATGTTGATATGAAATATAGGTGTGGCCCTTCTTTCTTGCATGTGATAGTTGGAAAGCACTTGATCTCATAGGCTGACAAGTGATTATTTTACTTATTACCCCAGATTCAGCAGGTATCTCCATTCCACTTTAAATTTAAAAAGGTTGAATCTATTTTAGGTTTTTTAAAAATTGTTTTTTTCTTTTTTCATGATAGATTTTGGAGGCAGTAGTAACAGATCCCACAGCAAGACAGGTATCTGAAGTCCCTTTGTGAACATTTCATTCCATCAAAAGGCAGGCAGTTTCTTAAATATTTGACAGTAGAAACTGATGGTCTCTCCGTTTCTACACATTCATTCAGTTGCAGTATCTGTGAAGCCTGTCATCATAAGAAATCCCGGAGTGTGGTTCTTCACTCAGTTAGATGGCACTAACATCAGGTCATTCCAAGTACATTGGCTTTCTATTCCTTGTGGTTCATCATCATCCTTGGCTGGAGCCTACTGCTGATAGAAAGCAAAGCTTCTTTATTTCTTTGGGGCTCATCAACATACATTATTTTGGGTTTTGCTTTGGATCAGCTTAACTTAACTCTGATACCAGTTTAGATTCCAAGTGCCATCTAGTGCCACTTTGCCACCAGATCCATAAACATATCAGTAAGTATTTATGCAGTTGTTTCCTGCCTGAGTCAGCCACTGTGGCTTCAGAGAAGTCTGTGTTCCTCCTCCCTGTTAAGTAGTTCTTTACACTCGGGCTCCTCTTAGCCAGTTTCTATAATGGTCCATTTATCATTTCAGGAGCAAATGGCTGCCCAGGTCTACAGTAAATTGACATTCAAAACTATTGATGTGAGAGATTTACAGTAATTCCTGGGAATTGAAGGCAAGCATTTGGCTCTGGTCTTGAACTGCATGTGGCAGAGGGCAAATTTTGATGCAGCAGTCCTGTTTCATAGCTCTTCTCCTTGTTTTTCTTTTGAAATGTAGTTAATTGGGTTTTTTTTTTTTTCCTACTGTAGCAACTTGACACAAAAACAGGAGCTCTTTACTCTGTTGTTCATGGGTCTGATAATTGCTTTATCTTGCTTTTCTTGCTCTTTTTTGTTTTGCTAGGATCAAGTTCAATCCAAAAGTTAATTGAAGTTGTAGAGTTTTGCAAATAGTAATTTATTTTTGAAACTATTAAGATTTTTCAAGTTAGAGGTCACCAACAAAAACTGAGTCACTAGTTTTTACTTTTAAAATTTTTCTAATTTAATAGACACAGAAGATAAAGCTATCTGGGATAAAAATTTTTTTGTGAAAGCTTAATATTTGTCAAGTGTTCTGTAGATCACCTGTTTACTTTTGTATGTAAGCTTTATACAAATTTTATTTAGCTGGCAAAAAATTGACAAGTATGTAGGTTATGGCTAAACTCATAACCTAACAATGTTCTTCACAGAGAAGATATTTATATAATTAACATTTGCAAATGCTTCTTTCTTGAAACTATTACAGTGCATTCAATTAAAGCATGTTTACTCAAAGATTATTACTCAAAAATGAATACCTAGATTCTTGATATGAAATGTACAGTTTATGGAATTCTTATAAAATTAACGTAGCATGGAATCATGGAGGAAGTGTTCACTTATCCAAGAGGGTTTCACAACAGTAGTTAAAAAAATAATAATTCTGTATTTGCAACAACAGGGATGTACCTTAAGGGCATTATGCTAAGTGAAAGAAGTCACAAAGGGACAGACATCATATGATTTCACTTACATGTGGAATATAAACAAAACGAACAAAAACCAAACACACTCTTAAATGTTGAGAACAAACTGGTGGTTGCCAGAGGGGAGGGAGTGGGGGGATGGGCAAAATAAGTGAAAGGAATTAAGAGGTAGAAACTTCAAGTTATAAAATAAGTAAGTCACAGGGAAGGAAAATACAACATAAGGAGTGTAGTCAATAATACTGTAATAGCATTGTTCAGTGACTACCCTTATCATGGTGAGCACTGAGTAATGTGTAGAATTGTTGAATCAATATGTTGCACACCTGGAAACTAATATAGCATTGTATGTCAATTTTACTTCAACAATAATTTTTTTTTAAAAAAAGGAAAAACCTCTAGGCCATTTATATATATAACTGCAATGATTCTCTCTTTAATATTTGCAATGCTAAAAGTAATCAGGAATTATTTTTGTTTTATTTTCTTCAATAGCATCCATCCATAGATTTGTCACATCATAGATTAATGAGCTTATTTAGCATTGCTGAAAAATTCCAGACTCAAGGCATTTGGTAGGTTTGCAGATAAAATACTGTGAGGAAAAGATCACTGGGAGATATTGTAGGGTAAAGGTGGGAGAGGAAATTGAATATTTTGGGATGTGACTTAGAGTTTTCCATATTTGTTTCCAGCCTTTTTAATTTTGGAGAGAGTAGAAGTAGTGTTTCTAGGTAAAAACACAAGACACCCAGTTAAATTTGAATTTCATATCCACAACAAATAACATTTTTAGTATAAATATGTTCCTAATTTTGCAAATATGGATTGTGATCTGAAATTCCTATTTAACAGGGTATCCTATATTTTTATTTGATAAATCTGGCAACCCTACTACATTGCTCAGTTTATGCTCTAAGATACATTATGATTTCTCTGAGGAAAAGATACCAATTAAGGCCACTAATAATACAAGCAATGAAGCATATGGGAAATGGAGATATTCTTTTCTTAAAAAATCATTTTATTTTTTATTCTTTAATTCATCAAATATTTACTGAGAGTGAACTAAGTACCAAGCATGCTCCTAGGAATGAGATATATGTTGGTGACTAAAACCAGATCTGATCCTTCACAGAGCTTACAGTCTAGTGGGGAAGGCAGGTGATGCAAGCTAACTACTCCAGCTGTGGTAAGTGGTATGAAGTGGACAAAACGTCTTAACTGTAATAATTGTCTGCTTCACTGAATTTTTGTTGAAATTGAATGGACTTAATAGCCCATTTTTTTAAACAAATGATAAAGGATTTGGAAAATTTTGATTAAAACAAAGCAAGTGGGTAGTATGCCTGAAATAGTAAAAGCCTCGTTAGGCACCATCTAGTGGCAGAACTTTTGAATTTCAGCTTGAATTTTCGTGGAAATTTATTTTATTTTATTTTATTTTATTTTATTTTATTTTATTTTTTAAAGTAAAGATAAATTTTGGCGGGGTGTGTGGGATGCCTGGGTTGCTCAGTCAGTTAAGTGTCCGACTCTTGGTTTCAGCTCAGGTCATGATCTCAGGGTCATGAGATTGAGCCCCACATCAGGCTCTGCACTGACGAACAGAGCCTGCTTCTTATTCTCTCTCTCTCTTTGTTTCTGCCCCTCCCCTGCTCTCTCTCTCTCTCTCTCAAAAAAAAAATAAATAAACTCTATCAAGAAAGTAGGGATAGAAGGGACATACCTTAACATCATAAAGGCCATATATGAAATTCCCAGAGCTGATCTCCTCAATGAGGAAAAGTGGAGAATTTTCCCCCTAGGGTCAGGAACATGACAGGGATGTCCAACTCACCATTGTTGTTCAACATAGTACTGGAAGTCCTAGCCTTAGCAATCCAACAAAAAAAAAGAAATAAAAGGCATCCAAATTGGCAAGGAAGAGATAAGATGCTCACTCTTCGCAAATGAGGTGGCACTCTACACCAAAAGCCCAAAAGACTCCACCAAAAAACTGCTAGAACAGACACATGAATTCAGCAAAGTCACAGGATATAAAAATCAATGTACAAGAATTGGTTGCATTTCTATACACCAATAATGAAGCAGCAGAAAGAGACAGCAAAGAATCAATCCCATTTACAATTGCACCAAAAGCCATAAGATACCTAAGAATAAAACTAACCAAAAAAAGTAAAGATCTGTATGCTGAAAACTATAGAAAGCTTATGAAATAAACTGAAGTAGACACAAAGAAATGGAGAAATGTTCCATGCTCATGGACTGGAAGAACAAATATTGTTAAAATGTTGATACTACCGGGGCGCCTGGGTGGCTTAGTCGGTTAAGCGTCCGACTTTCGCTTAGGTCATGATCTCGCGGTTTGTGGGTTCGAGCCCCGCGTCGGGCTCTGTGCTGACTGCCAGCTCAGAGCCTGGAGCCTGTTTCAGTCTGTGACTCCCTCTCTCTCTGACCCTCCCCTGCTCACGTTGTCTCTCTCTCTCTCCTAGAAATAAATAAAATATTTAAAAAAAAATGTTGATACTGCCCAAAGCAATCTACACATTCAATGCATTCCCTATTAAAATAACATCAGCATTCTGCACAGAGCTAGAACAAATTGTTCTAAAATTTGTTTGGAACCAGAAAAGACTCTGAATAGCCAAAGAAATGTTGAAAAAGAAAAGCAAAGCTGGAGGCATCACAATTCTAGACTTCAAGCTGTATTATAAATCTGAAATCATCAAGAAAGTGTAGTACTGACACAAAAACAGACACATAGATCAATGGAACAGAAAACCCAGAAGTCCTCACTTCATGGACCCACAAATGTATGGCCCGCTAATATTAGACAAAGCAGGAAAGAATATCCTATGGAAAAAAAAGACAGTCTCTTCAGCAAGTGGTGCTGGGAAAACTGGACAGTAACATACAAAACAATGAAACTGGACTGCTTTCTTACACTGTACACAAAATGAATTCAAAATAGACGAAAGACCTAAATGTGAGACAAGAAGCCATCACAATTCTACAGAGAAAACAGGCAGCGACTTCTTTGAACTCTGCCACAGCAACTTCTTAGTAGACATGTCTCTGGAGACAAGGGAGGCAAAAGCAAAAATGAACTACTGGGACTTGATCAAGATAAAAGACTTCTGCACAACAAAGGAAATAATCAATGAAACTAAAAGATAACCAATGGAATGGGAGAAGATATTTGCAAATGACATATTGGATAAAGTGTTAGTATCCAAAATCTGTAAAGAACTTATCAAACTCAACATCCCAAAAAACAAAAAATCCAGTCAAGAAATAGGCAGAAGACATGAATAGACACTTTTCCAAAGAAGGCATCCAGATAGGTAACAGACACATGAAAAGATGCTCCACATCGCTCATCATTAGAAAAATACAAATCAAAACCACAAAGAGGTACCACCTTACACCTGTCAGATTAGCTAAAATGAAGAACTCAGGATACAACAGATCTTGGCAAGGATGTGGAGAAAGGAAAACACTTTTACATTGTTGGTGGAAATGCAAAGTGGTGCAGCCACTCTGGAAAACAGTATGGAGGTTTCTCAAAAAGTTAAAAATAGAACTACCCTATGACTCAGCAACTGCACCACTAGGTACTTATCCAAAGGATATAAAAATGCTGATTTGAAGGGTCACATGCACTCTAATGTTTATAGCATCACTATCAACAATAGCCAAATTATGGCAAGAGCCCAAATGTCCATCAACTGATGAATGGATAAAGATGTGGTATATATGCCATACACACACACACACACACACACACACACACACACACACACACTGGAATATTACTTTTTGATCAAAAAGAATGAAATCTTGCCGTTTGCAACACTGTGGATGGGACTAAAATGTATCATGCTAAGCAAAGTAAGTCAATCAGAAAGATTTCACTCATGTGGAATTCAAGAAATCCAACAAGTGAACATTAGGGAAGGGGAATCAAAATAAGATAAAAACAGAGAGGAAGGCAAACCATAAGAGACTCTTAAATACAAAGAACAAACTGAGGGTTGCTAGGGGGCTGAGGGCGGGGAGAGATAGGCTAAATGGATGATGGGCGTTAGGAGGGCACTTGTTGGGATGAGCAAGGGGTGTTATATGTAAGTAATGAGTCACTGGGTTTTTCTCCTGAAACCAATACTACACTGTATGTTAACTAACTTGAATTTAAATACATTAATTTTATAAATACAAAAATTTTAATAAAATTTGAAGATTGAATCTGCAAAAAGAGACTTCCAGGTACTAAGGAATTTTAATAAAATGACAGCCAAATTAAATTTACTACAGTAAAACTGAACCAAAAGAATAAAATCTATTCCATTATTTTTAAAAAATAAATGTTTATTAGTTTTTGAGAGAAAGAGAGAGTGAGTGAGGGATAAAGAGAGAGAAGAGAGGTTCTGAAGCAGACCCCACACTGACAGCAGAGAGCCTGAAATGGGGCTCAGACTCATGAACCTGTGAGATCATGACCTGAGCTGATATCAAGAGTGAGACGCTTAACCAACTGAGCCACCTGGGTGCCCCTATTCAGTTATTTTTGCATTGAAAATACCTATAAATAATTACAAGCCAATGACAATAATATATGATGACACAATATTCTGTCAAGTACTTATATGGCAGAACTGTAATTGAATATTAGTACAAGAAGTATAAATAGATGTTTTGTGTGCCAAGTATTTGACACGTTTTATCCCATTTAACTTTCCCAAGAACTGTGTGAAGTACAGGCCCACACTACAGAATCTCCCCAGTAGAAATTCTCTTGATTTTTTTTATAACCAAACCTCAAAAACATATTTCTTTCTCAGTACAGCGTTTTTGTGCCTTTGTTTATACTGGGGGAAAAAAACACTTTTGTCCACAAAGCTCTGTATAATTTTTTTAAAAACAAAATGAGGTGTGGGAACAATTTTGATTTACATTCCAGGTAGAACTGGTCTAAGGAACATCCAAATCATGTGTTGACATGTTGAGAACCACGCAGAATTTAACAACGCCGCTGTACATCTTGGTCATTGCTGCTGCTGAGATGCATCTTCTCCTGATGTGTCATCACCAAGCCTCTAACATTTAGCTCTGGCTTTTGCTTAGTTGTGTTTGACAGTGAGTCTCCTCCCAAAGATGGAAAGGCATTGAAAAAACTATGGGAAAAAAAGTGAGTGATCAAGGTGATTATGGTGGGAGAGAAGATACCACCGAATATAAAAGCAACTTTTTGTTAAGACTGTTTTGGTTATTATCAGAAAGTAAACACTTGAAGCCATTTATAACCTCACATTTTCTTGTTTCATACATACATATTAATTGTACTGTGTTTTCATTAAATTGCAGGAAGCCGTTGCATATTTTAGATTGCATTATAATTTTTTCAACTAAAAAGAATGGAAAATAGGCTCCCTGTTGGCGTTTTCAGGTGAAGCCTGATTTTCAAGAATAGCTCACTGATGTTAAGCAGGAGATACCTGTTTAGTGTTAGTAGTATACCATTTGACAAAAAGACTAAGATACTTGCCCAAACTCCCATAGCTGGGAAGGCCATTGTGGCCCTGCTGCTGTTTCCACGGATGGTGTATATTTTGCATCAGCATTTCCCAAGGTTTTTAGCCGATAGGCTATTTGGTTGGAATCTATTACTAGATTAATATATAGTATTAATTAATCTAAAAGGGAGTTCTGTGGCTAGATTTGGAAAATGCTGCATTTAATAAGAGAAAACGTGTTACTTTACTTTTCAGAACCAAATGTGCAATGCTGTTCTCTAAGATTGGTAGTTGAAATGATTTAGTATTTCCTAGACTTATCTGTTTGAAGTTTGTATAGATTAAGCATGGGATTGGTAGCATAAAATATGTAACACACAAGTTATGTGTGTGTGTGTGTATGTGTGTGTGTGTGTAGATCTATAGAGACATATATAGATACACCTTATAACATTCCAGTACTGACTTAAGTTGGGGGGGTTTATTTGTCTTGCATTACAAAAAGTCTGAGGCAGGTCAGTTCAGGACCAGACTCATTTCTCTTTCCCATTCTGCTCTACCAGCCATAACAAGCGGTCATTCATAGTTGACACCAGATTTTGCCACACGTCCAAGCCTTACAGCTGTTTTTCAGAGCAGAAGAAAAGGTCAAGAGGCAGCCCCAGCACCCCCACTTAAATTTCACTGACCAGAGGAGCATCACACATCCACTCCACAGGACTTCCCCCAGCTACAGGGAGGCTGTGAATTGGAGTTTTGACTTTTAAACCTCTGAATCAGTAAGTTACAATGTGGTGATAAACCACAAAGCTTGATTTCACACTCACAGGACATGGCATCAGCTGTGGGGTGGCTGTGGCTGTTCCTAATGTACCTGTTTCATTTTGGGGTCCAGGCTGAGAGAGCAGCCCTTCTTGGCATCAGATGGCAGGACTATGTGTGGCTCTTGAAGACTGCTCAAGAATGCTATCTGTCGCTGTCCCCCCACACTGTATTGGCTAACGCCAGTCATATACTAAGGTTGTCAGTAAGGCCGGGAAATATAATCCTCTTACAAAAGACATGGCAGATGGTTGGGTATATCAATATAGTCTTTCCTACATGATAAAAGCAGGCAAGTGAGAATAGACCAGAAATGGAAGTTGAGTTAGCAACTTACAGTGTTTGCCACAGTTCACACAAACACACACACAGACACACACACCACCCACAACCTTTTTATTTATTTACATTCCAGAGCGTTTCACAAGACAAATATTCATGTCCTCTGGGAACTGTGACCTTGAGCTACCTCATGTCCCTTTGATAAAATAACTACCTATACAACCATCCTGGTATGAAATACTTAGCCTTCCATGTGGGCTGCAGCTCCATTCAGCATTATAATAGATGCCGCTATGAGCGCAGTTATTGGAGATTTCTTGTACATTAAAGCCCACTGTTTTGAAAAGACAGTCTCTTCAATAAATGATGTTGGGAAAACTGGACAGCTACATGCAAAAGAGTGAAATTGGACCACTATCTTACACCATATACAAAAATAAATTCAAATTGGATTAAAGATTTTAATGTGACCTGAAGCCATAAAACTCCTAGAAGAAAACACAGGCAGTAAGCTCTTTGACATCAGTCTTAGCAATATTTCTTTTTGGATCAGTCTCCTCAGGCAAGGGCAACAAAAGCTAAAATAAGCAAATAGGACTACAACAAGCTAAAAAGCTTTTGCACAGCAAAGGAAATCATAGACAAAATAAAAAGACCACCTACTGAATGGAAGAAGATATTTGCAAATCATACATTTGATAAGGGGTTAATATCCAAAATATATAAAGAACTTACACCATTTAATATCAAAAAAACAAACAACTAGAGGACTTGACTGGACATTTTTCTGAAGAAAACCTACAGACAACCAATAGATACACTAGAAGATGTTCAACATCACTCATCATCAGGGAAATGCAAATGAAAACCACAATACGGTATCACCTCAAACCAGTCAGATTGCCTATTATCAAAAAAAAAAAAAAAAAAACAAAAAGTAACAAGTGTTGGTGAGGATGTGGAGAAAAGAGAACCCTTTTACACTTTGGTGGGAATGTACATTGATTGGTACAGCTACTATGGAAAACATTATGGAAGTTCCTCAAGAAATTAAAAATAAAACTACTGTGTTATCCAGCAATTCCACCTCTGTGTTTTTATCTGAAGAAAATGAAAATGTTAATTCAAAGAGATATGTGTAGCCCTATGTTTATTGTAGCGTTATTTATTATTTTATTTTGATTTATTTATTTTGAGAGAGAGAGAGGGAGAAAGTGCATGAGCAGGGGAGGAGAAGCGAGAGGAGAGAGAGAATCCCAAGCAGGCGCCAAGCTATCAGTGCTGCACTCACTGTAAGGCTCAATTCTATGAACCATAGGATCATGACCTGAGCCAAATCAAAATCAAGAGTCAGATACTTAACCAAATGAGCCAGCTAGGCACCTCTATTGCAGCATTATTTAAAATACTCAAGATATGAAAGCAACCTAAGTGCCCATCAGTAGATGAGTGGATAAAGAAAATGTGAGATATATATATATATATAGCTACCCCACAGCACAGCTGGGTCCAGACCCACCTCAGTGTGTATGCCCTGCATCCAGACGGTGCTGGGGCTGAGGCTCTCGAGAGCAGTCAGCACCTCCCTGCAGTCACCCTCTGTGCACTTTGTTACTCTTTCAGAGCATTCACAGACTTTTATACCTAGCTCTAGCCTGTACCAGTTCATCAAGGAAACCAACCTGCACTAACTACAACATGGTTAGAATCCTATTTAATAGCTACTTTAAGATCCTAGGGTTGGTTGATTTTCTTTCTTTTTTTTTTTAAGACAACAGAATTAATAGATTTGAATAGCAATGTAAATATATAATGGAGTAGTACTCAGCCATTACAAAGAAAAATGAAATCTTGCCATTTGCAACCATATGGGTGGATCTAGAAGGTATTATGCTAAATGAGATAAGTCAGAGGAAAGCAAATACTGTATGATTCCACTCATATGTGGAATCTAAAAACAAAACAAAAGAACAAATGAAGCAAAACAGAAACAGACTCACAGATTTAAGAAACAAACTGTTAGTAGAAAGGGGAGGAGCAGGTGGGAGGAGATGAAATAGGTGAGGGGAATTAAGAGGTACAAACTTCCAGTTATAAAATGAATAAGTCATTGGGTATATAATGTACTGCGTAGGAAATACAGTCAATAATATTTTAATAACTATATGGTAACAGATGGTAACTAAACTTATCATGAGGATCATGTTGTAATGTATAAAAGTATCAGATCACAATGATATATATACCTGAAATTAATAGGATATTGTATGCCAATTATCCTTCAATTAAAAAATCCACTATTATCAAGGTTATATAATGAGCTGGATTTCTTTTTAAGCCAAGAGAATTTCAGAAAATACAATCATGTCTAATTATTAAAGGGTTTTTTTCCTTTTCTTTTGAATCAGGTGCTGTCATACCATGCAACATGTTCAAAAGCTGAAGTTGACAAGTTTAAGGTAAGGAAGCAAAGAGTGCTTTGCCAGAACATAATGTTAAACTTCACACAGCTGTCTGATCCTTTGCCATTTGCCCCTGTAGAATCACTACTGCCCACTAGGTATTAGGGAATAGAACTGGGCCTAGATGTGCTTGGATGTTTCAGTCTTAGAGGGGAAAAGGATTTAAATATAATTGAGCAGCCCCTTCATGATCATTTATTGATTTCTTTCCATTTGTTAAGTAAGTGGGATATTAAGGAAAAAATTCGTGTAATATGGTAAGAATCAGAACACCTGGATGTGGCATTGGTTTTTCCTCCAACTTTCTATTCACTTAAAATCTGTGTATTTTCATCTGTAAAAATAAGTGAAGAGATTAGGACAATAATAGCTAACATTTGTCAAATGCTTACTATGGACCGGACACAATACAAAGCATATTATCGATATCAATCCATTTGAATCTCATAATCCTGTGAAGTACATACCGTTTTACCGATGAGTAAGTTGAGGCATGGAGATGCTAAGTAGACAGGCCAAGATCAAATGATGGCAAGGGGTACATCCAGGCAATGTGGCCCTGGACCTGGAGTTCTTTTTTTTTTTTTTTTTAAATGTTTTATTTATTTCTAGGAGAGAGAGAGAGAGACAGCGTGAGCAGGGGAGGGTCAGAGAGAGAGGGAGTCACAGACTGAAACAGGCTCCAGGCTCTGAGCTGGCAGTCAGCACAGAGCCCGACGCGGGGCTCGAACCCACGAACCGCGAGATCATGACCTAAGCGAAAGTCGGACGCTCAACCGACTAAGCCACCCAGGCGCCCCTGGACCTGGAGTTCTTAACCACCATGTTCACTTCTGTTCAGTGGGACCTTCTTCCAGTTCCAACACTGGATAAGTCTGGGAATGAGTCTTAGATATTCTTTTTCTTTCTTTTTTTTTTAAGATTTTATTTTTAAGTAATCCCCACACCCAAAGTGGGGCTCAAACTCACAACCCTGAGATCAAGAGTCAGGTGCCTCTGACTATCAACTCTATCAACTGAGCCACCCAGGTGCCTAGATACTCTTTTTCACCTCAGTCACCACCATTCCCTTAAGGGCAGCCCAGAATTCTTGTTCCTTTCCCCACACTTCTAACCAGCCATGGGCAATGTGGGAGACCTGATTTTCCTCCCTTTTGAAAGCTATGATGTCTGCCTTTTTAAGTTTTTGTGAAGGTTCAGAGAATTATTGGGTTAACCACCACAACCATAAGAAAGATAGTGTTTTGTACAGTACCAATACATATTAGTATGTAATAACACTGATGATGGCTACTCTTCTAAGAGTTTCATTTACACGAGCATGCATTCATGGAAGAATGGCACAGAGACCTTGGGACCTGATCATTGAATCAGATCATTAGAGTTGATCACACTAATAAAAAAAGGAAACAAGGGAAGACTCCAAACTCAGAGTAGGGATGAGGGCAGGGAGCAGCCCATCTAGTGCGGGCATAAAGTGAGCTGCATGGGCTCCATCCAGGGATATGGTCCTATTGGTTTGATGAGAGGCTTAGGAAAAGACCTGCAGTGGTGACCCAGATCAGGAGGAGATATGTTGCCAGCAAGAGGTGACAGCTGACAGCAGAGGAAGGAGACAAAATAACCCAAACCATGGCACTCAGGGCCTTCTTGTTATAGAGAGAAACATCCAACATACCAGCTAGAATGTGAGTGCCATCAGGGCAGCACTTTTTTTTTTTTAGTTTATTTATTTCTTTTGAGAGAGAGAGAGCACAAGCAGGGGAGGGGCAGAGAGGGAGGAGAAAGAGAGAATCCCAAGCAGGCTCTGCACTGTCAACACAGAGCCTGATGCAGGGCTCCATCCCATGAACCCATGAGATCATGACCTGAGCCAAAATCAAAAGTTGGATGCTTAACCAACTGAGCCACCCAGAGGCCCCAGGGCAGCACTTTTTGTATGTTGTGTTCAGTGCTCTATCTCTACAGTTCTGGGACACAGTAGTACTCAATAAATATTTGTTGGATGGATGGATGGATGGATGGATGGATGGATGGATGGATAAATCCAAGAAGCGTCAGTGTTCTGTAACTCAAAATAGTTATTCACTAAGAAAATGTTAAAACCATGGTTACATAATTATTTTTTATGCCTTATAGATATTTTATAAATATGTCCATCAAGAATATTTAAGGCTTTTGTACTTTAATGAAATTTAGTTACATAGACATTCTCTTTATGGAAATAATTTGCCACAAATATTTTACTGTTCTTATTGTTTTATATTTTGTATTTTTACTGCTATTATAATTATCATTTCTAAAAGAAGGAAGGGACAGGCAGGGAGAATTCAGCAAAGCTCACAGTGGGACTAAATATGACTGCAGGAGCTATTTGATGGGACATTTCCAGAGTCACAGCAGGCCAAAATCAATAGCTATGTACTCTCTGAAGGTATTGCCCTTTGTTCGGCCTGAATTCTTAATTCTTTAGAGTAAGGAAAACACTATTGTTTTGGAATTTGGTTTTCTATTGTTAGTTCACAAACATACTAAAAATGTGAAGTATTTAAATTTGAGAACAAAGGGTTATTTCATCTTAAAATTATCAGGAGTATTAACTGATTTATTCCAGACTTTATCCTGAAAGATATTGGTAAATATCTTATTACAATGTAATTGAGATACAGTAGATAATTTTAACCTAATGGCTTCTTTTCTTGATATATAAAGTAAACAAAACATTATCCTAATTGGTAGCTGATGTCTTGTAACTGCAGCAATAACATTAAAATGTAGTGAGCTTAAAATAATCCTGCACATAGGCACTAAAAAGTATTTACTGAAATTTCACACTGGAGTGTGTGCAATGGCAGTTTCCTAACATTGTAACTAAAGAGCAGTAAATAAATACTTTGTTTTGACCAGTATGTACAAATAAACCATGCTCACATTCAAATATATTGTAGGGGCCCCTGGGTAGCTCAGTGGATTAAGCGTCCCGACTCTTGATTTTGGCTCAGGTCCTGATCTCAATGGGTTGTGAAATCAAGCCCTGTGTCAGGCTTCTTGCTGTCAGCACCGAGCCTGCTTAGGATTCTCTCTCTCCCTCCCTCTTTCTGCCCTTCTGCCACTTGGGGTGCTCTTGCTCTCTCTCTCTCTCTCTCTCTCTCACTCTTTCTCAAAATAAATGGGTTAAATATATAAATATATATATAAAATATGTGTGTTTATATATTGTGTTGGATTATATGCAGCTGGGACCAAGCTATTGATCAGTGATTTGGAGACTAAGTCAGGGTTTGGAAGAAATGTCATCATCTGGTGGAGAAAAGGATCTGGAGGTCAAATATATGCATACCCAGGTCAGACTCCAGTTACAGCCCAAGCTGCACTGCATTCGGGATTCAAATATGCTGAGAGCACCAGTGAGATGTGTTTGTTTACACTAGAGACTAGGAGGCCTCCTAGTCGAGAACTCTTCCTAGTGGAAACTGAGGCCTCTGGATGGTACCAAGTTCAGCATAGGATTTGTCTCTTGAATCTGTCCCTTACCACAGCCTCCTATAGATTCATCTTCTCAGCTAAAAATATGATTGGACACAAAAGATATGGACCTTAGTACAGTTTCAGTGCAGTAAATGACTCCAAGAGCATGAGGGGTCCAGCATGACAATAGAATGCAACAGAAAGCAGCAGCCCAATGCAAGGAAGCCTCAGATAGACCAGAGGAAAGGCACCTTCTACCAAAATGACCAGCAGAGGCTGAAGGGATCAATGCAGACTGAGTGGTCACATTTTAAGGAAAAAATATATACCCAGAGACGTCTCAGAAATAAGTAGGAGAGATGGAGACCCTATTGGAGAAGATAATACATACCATTAATTATTTTCAATTCACTACCATTTGTACTCCTAGGCAGGATGATTTAAAGGAACACAGATTTCATATATGACAAACCTGTAGTCAATCTTTAATCACTATTAATGTTAGGCTGATATCACCTTACCTTTTTTCATATCTTGTCTTCCTATTTCATACCTGTTTGTGCTTGGGGATTTCTTTCCCTATTGTAGAATTCCATAGGAGAGGAAGACGATGCTTTTCCTTTTGTTTTGCTTTGTTCTATTAACTCTATTTCTCCTACTGGGAAAAATCTCCTTCGTGGGTGTGTGGTGGTAGGTGGGTGAATGGTGCCCAGAGTGTGAAAACCCTTCTAGAAGTATTCCTCAGTTATCTAGCCAGAATAAGTAGATGGATCAACATACAATTACGCACCAAAGAATGTCAGAACCTAAGCTTATTTTTTGTGGATCAGATATATTATTTATGCGTTGGGATTTTGGAGAGCCACCTATACACAAAAAGATCACAAAACTTCCTGGAACTAATGAATTAACTTTTTAAAAGTCTGGTTGAGGTTATAATATTGATAGTTTATCCTTTACAGTCTGATTTCCCTGTGCACTGAATGAGGAAAGCAGGATCTAAAGAATGGTTTTTATCCTCATTAACATTTATTGACCTTCCTTGAACTTGAAGTAAGAAAGGCATGCCCAGAAAATTTGTGCAGATTTTAGTGGCTGTTTATATCTCTTCTGCTCTGTGCTAACAGGAATAATGTATAAAGACCATATTGACAATTAGATCTCTTTGAAAATGACTGGTTTAAAGGCTTTTAATAACCTGAGGATGCCAGCTGTGATAACATAAGAAAATGAGTTTAGTGCACCAATTATATGCTCCTGTAATTTTATGCATTTCCTTAAGATTCCAATGCGGTGGACAGATCAAACAGTTATCACTATATATGCCAGTTTACCAATTAAAATCAACTCATGGACGTTCTTGTGTTATATTGCCACCTTTTATCATCCCTTCTTTCAATTCCAAACTGCATGGGTTATGGCTGCAATCAGAGATGGACTCGTTTACAGCACTATTTAACTGCCTCAGTAATTAAACACCAATAACTCATGTTGGGTGTTTGGGTTTGGACTACCTCTTGCGTATTTCAAGTTATCAATGTTAATGCCTAGGCCACAAATTAACATCCTGGTGAAGTAAATGAAATAAAATAAAGTGCCAAGGAATAGGTACTCCCTGTGGCCTTTACGTAGCTACATCAAAAATAGGATCCTATGGCTTCCTCTGTGAGATGGAGGGCAGGGGACAGGCAGGGCAATGGGATAGGATATACTAGGCTTTTTTTTTTTTTTTAAGTAATTAAGTTTGAGTAGACATCTTTGATCCATGAAATATTCAAATGTTATCATAGTAAGCTTCCTTGCTCAGAACTGCCTTGGCGGTTGTGCCGGTAGATGTGTTTGTCACAGGTCCTACACAAAAGTCCTTGCAGGAGGGATGTCCCTGAGGAGGCAGAAGTTGGAGCTCACCCCTACTAGGCTGGTCAAGTGATGGGATACCGCTTAGTGATTGACTTCCCAAAGGATGCACCTTTTTCTAATTGCACAAGGACAGGACATCTGCTAGCCACTGTCCTGCCAATTCTATTCCCAAAGCCATGGAAAAGCCCAATCCTTACAGCAGTTCTTGCAGAGGAAAAGCTTCCTGTGTAGACTGAGGGCAACACCACTGTACTTACCCAAACCCAAGTAATGAGTCAGTTGCCAAGGCGGGGAGAAGTAGGCAGGGCACCGTGTGTCAGGGGCTTGGGGAGCTCATGTTCCCCACCGCCATCAGTAGAAGCACCATCTAGGTCCGCTCCTGCAGTCCGGGTGCTCCCACAGAGACACCTCCAGAGTCCAGGGGGTGATGCAGGACCTCAGGGAGCCAGGGAGGGAAGAAGCGCTTTCTCCTGTTTCTCTAGCCTCAGCCCTTGGTCTTCTGAAATGCTACTTTTAGAAATCTCAACAACCAATAGCTTTCCAGTTCACCTCGGCTTACTTCTAAGGTTGTTTAAAAAGATGACCTCACAGCAGTATAAATGGAATTTGGGACTCTTCACCTAACCTAGTCTGACTCCTCTCTTGTCTCCGCCTCTTAACTTTAGAAGATTGTTTTTACTTTAAATAGTAGCTATGCCAAGTTTAATTTCTAAGATTTTTTTTTATCATCAAGGAAAGTTATTGAATCTTCAACAGGAAATTGGTGGCGGGGGGAAATAGCTGGATCAGCATCCTAAAGGGCATCTCCTGCTCCTAAAGCAGCAGACTGAGCCACACAGTTGGCACCGCTTAGGACCTGCCCATAAATATGTGGAGTGCTCTGTGTCCAAATGTGCACGTGATCATATGGGGTTCTCTTTAAGAGTTGTGTCTTAATGAAATGTTAGCTCAAGAAAAAAAGATGGTTATACTTTATCACTCTTGAGTATGGGACACACTAGGGAGGGGAGTGGTGTGAGGAGAACTGGGGCTGCAAGTCCAGGCTAGCCCTTTCTACTGCTGACCTACGTGGCTATGAGTTGAGGGCTCCTCAGGAACCCACTGGGCTATCCTGTGGTGACCCTGACCTCCTTTCAGATCAGCTTAAACAGCCATTTTTGGTCACTTCTTTCCATTTGGAAACAAAATAGGGACACTGTCTCCAAAAGGTCACAATGGATGTTTACTTTCCCCAGGAAAAAGGATGTGCCTGGTGGGCTTTCTCCCGCCTTCTTGCTCCCACACATTAACACAGCTGGTCCGATACACTCCTTGAGTGGCACACGTCAAGGCCCAGGGAGTCTGACCTTGAGGGGGTGAAATAAAAAGCACTTCATTTTTGGTTTCAGAGCAGTGATGAGTCGTGAAGGTCCAGGGAAGACAGGAGTGGAGGGCATAGTGTGGCCCCATTGGAGCGCTGACCCCTGAACAGTGAAGACAGCTATAGAAGCCAGAAGGGTCAGACTTTTCCAGAACACTGGGGTAGCTGGGGCTGTCTTACTCTCCTTTATCTCTGGTTTTCCTCTAGTTAAATCCATCTGTGACTCTAGGTAGGAAACTGGGAAGTTGATGCCCCCTCACCTCAATGATGTGGGTTTGGTTTGGCAATCATAATGGGTTGGTTTTCTTCTGTGTTTTCTCCAGTATACATAGGAGCTCCCCTCCCCCTCCTCTCCAGAGGCACACTTTGGATAGAATTACCCAGTCACCTTTGTGTCCTCACACGTTCTCAATCCCGTGTGCTGTCCCCTCATGGAACTGAGGACTTTAGAATGTCTCCCATGCCCCCACCATCCTCACAGTAACCACCAGCTCAGACCCTCATTCTTTCTCAGACAGTTGTCGTGCATGCTCCTCTAGCTGGTCTCCCTGCCACCCTTTCTCTCTCTCTCTCAACTCTAGAGATAATCCCAAGCAGTCTCTGTGCTGTCAGTGCAGAGACCGATGCGGGGTCGAACTCACGAACCATGAGATCATGACCTGAGCCAAAGTCCAACACTTAACCTATTGAGCCACCCAGGTGCCCCATTCCCCCCACCTTTTTAAAGTAACCTCTTAAGACCTACTCCCAATTCATCCTGTGCATAGTGGACAGATTAACAGTACTCTTCTGCTGGTGCCAGTGCTCCTTCTCAGAGCTCAGCGTCTTCTATGATTCCACCATTTCAAATTCTTCAACTGGACATTGAAATGAGTGAAGGGGAGTGGGAACTACAAGCTTCCAGTTATGGAATGAATGAGTCATGGGAATAAAAGGTACAACACGGAAAATATAGTCAATGACACAGTAATAGTGTACGGTGACAGATGGTAGCTACACTCGTGGTGAGCACAGCATAACATAAAAAGAAGTTGAGTCAGTGTGTTGTACATCCAGCTTCCCATGCTCCCCCTGACCGGCCCTTCCCATGAGCTATTTTTGATATTTCCTGTCTATTCTCTGCCCTTCCCTGTCTGTGCTCCTATTCCTGCTTCTTTCTCTGCATAGAGTCCTGACAATCCATCTGCTCCTACTTGGTGGCACCCCCTCCACAAAGCCGCTCTCACTGTAATTCAGGCAGAAGTGACCTGCTCTTTTGCCATTTTTTCATTATACTTATCAGTCTCTACCTTGCAATATAAATCTTTGTGCGCCTGTCCAACTACCTGGTTAAACCAGGAGCATTTTTAGGAGTGAATCTTTGTGTTAATCACTTTTGCAACCCTTATGTTTCCTAAAGTCATGGCTTGCACCTGGGTGCCAGAGAAATTTCTACCAAATTCATTGAACTATTTGCAGTTTTGATGGCAGAGGTGGTTACAACATGTGAGTCGAATTTTGAAGGATTTATGACATTAAGAGTGTTTTCAGATTCTTTCTCCACACCTTGTTTGAAGTTGTTTGCTAGTTTCCTAAGAAGCCTGAACTATATGAAAATAAGGGATTCATTTTCTTTGTTTAGGGTATTCTCTTTGGAGTGTTCAGTAATGACAATACCTGTCCTTCCCTAGTATGGGCAAAAGCCCCTTGTCATTAATTCTTAATTGATTCAGCAATTTCTTTAATACAGGCATACCTCAGAAACACAGAGGGTTTGGTTCCAGCAATAAAGCAAATATCACAATAAAGCAAGTCGAATGAATTTTTTTGTTTCCCAGTGTATTTAATAGTTTTGTTGACACTCTACTACATCTATCCAGTGCACAATAGCATGATGTCTAAGAGACAGTGTACATATCTTTTTTATTTTTTTTTAATGTTTTATTTATTTTTGAGAGAGAGATAGAGACAGCGTGAGCAGGGGAGGGTCAGAGAGAGAGGGAGTCATAGAATCTGAAGACAGGCTCCAAGCTCTGAGCTAGCTGTCAGCACAGAGCCCGATGCAGGGCTCAAACCCACGAACCATGAGATCATGACCTGAGCCGAAGTCAGACGCTTAACCGACTGAGCCACCCAGGCGCCCCTGTACATATCTTAATTAACAAATATTTTATTGCTAAAAGTGGCTGACCATCTTCTGAGCTTTGAGTAAGTCATTATCACTAATCACAGATCACCATAACAAATTTAATAATGTAAAAATTTGTAGTAGATTGAGAACTAGGAAAATGTGACACAGAGACACGACATGAGCAAACGCTTTTGGAAGAATGACACTGATAGACTCGCTCAATACAGTGCTGTCACAAACTTTCATTTTGCAACAACCAAAGTATCTGTGAAGTGCAATAAACCAAAGTGTGATAAAATGAGGCATGCCTCTATTAGATACAATCCTTGACTCATGTATCCTGCTACCAGCATCCTGATCACTAAGTTTGTTGAAACCATTATTTTCTTGAATCTCAGGATGTCTTTCTAGTTTTTTTTTTCATTTGTGTAATCCCATATTCTGTCCCTTCTACCTATTTTTGAAATTATGTGCTGCTTCAGTAGTTCTGCATGTTTTCTCTCAGTTGACAGTGAATCCATCCAGAATCTTAAAAATGTGCATAAATCATGATTGTATTGATCTCAAGGCACAATATGAAATGCCAAGTTAGAAGACAATATCATTGTTGCCAAAGCTGTCCTTTTTTAAGCAGCCTTTGTAAGGTCACGGACACAGTAAGACAAGAGAGAGCAAATATGGAAATAGACAAAACAGCCACCAGACCTCTTAGTTCATTTAGAATTTCTAGACCTCCAGTTTCCTCATCTGCACAGCAAAGCCATTTGCAGCTATAAAAGGCTATAATTTTATGAGCCTATAAAATTTATCTCCAGGAAGGAAGGGGAAAATAAAACACAAAGCAACATAAAGTTGACAAAATATCTTGGGGCTCTTATAATTTCTGACTACCCAAAGCTTTTAAATTTAAGCTCTATTTAAAAATTGGAGTATTTGGTTTAAACTTGGCTCAGATTGATGTAATTACATATATTAAGTGATTTCCAATGCCCACTGTGGCTATGTTATATTTAACGATAACATTATATAGTATACTCGTGAGAAAGATAAATGATTTATTTTAGGTAGGACAAGAATCTGAATCTCACCAGTATAGAAACTATACACTAAGGCTACTTATAAATGTTTAAATAATAATAGTGCCTTAACTAATACTACCTAGCAGTGCATAAAAAACATTTTCCTACCCATTATCTCACTGGAGCCTCACAACCTCTTGGCGAGGGCAAGGTCATTATAGCTCCAATTCACCTACAAGGTCACCAAGAACCAAAGAACCAGGAAGAACAATGCATGTATTTGTCTTTGATTTTTTTCTCTCTAGTGTTTTGTTTTGACCTTGAAGACAATGCTTCATTTCAAGTACTGAAGAGGAAAATGTAAGCTCTACCATGGAATTTTATCCCGAAGTCATTTCTTTTGACTTAACTGTTACTCTTGGAATCTTTGTGGCATCTTGAAAATTTTTGGGGCCAAGTAAGCCTGAATGGTGATGATGTCTGAGAAAAACAGAACTTGAGGCTAAACTTTAACATAGGCATTTACAAAGAGGGTTTTCGTGGTACTCTTTGGGCAATCAATACATAATGCTATTTTATTAGAAACTTCTTTCTGTATTATGGTTGTGCTATCCATGTGACTTCTCACCCTGGGGTTTCAGACTCCTTAGAAATCTAAGGAAATTGGAAACAGTAAACATTATGGAGATATTGCATCATTCTTAGCAAGTGGGTATATGATCTATTATTCTGACATTTTGCTTGTCTTCTTTACAGTCTGATTGGCTATCTAGCTATATAGAAATCTCTCGACATCTGGAAGGCTCAAAGGAAAGAGAGCAGTCCCACTTTATTATCCTGTGCTCTCCAGGCCTGCCAAGTACCTTGTAAGAAAGATAACAAGGATGTGAGATTGTGAACATCCGTTTAAGGATAAAGCACTTGTCAGGAGATAAAGTCTTATGTTTAAGGCATGAGAACTCATGAACTAGAGACTATTTTGGGAAAGATATGAAGTGAAGAATGTGAGATTGGGTTTCTAATTGTATAATATTTCCTATAGTGATACTTGGTTTAGGGACATCATGGGCAGTAATCTGCATATCTGAAATATAACGACTGTAACATAAGACTCTAAGGTCTTTGTAAGGATTTTTGGAAGTTATTATTCTGAATTAACCTCTGTATATTGCCTCAATTTGTATATGTGAATTTGTATGGTGTGTGTGTGTGTGTGTGTGTGTGTGCGCGCGCGCGCGCGCGCGCGCGCGCACGCGCTTGCTTTAGCTTAAAGGTATCACTTAAAGTCAAGTGATTCAGAGTTTCAACTCTGGCTTTGGAAGAAGATCTTACGGCAGGCAGTTCGTTATCTCCAAAAAGACAAGCAATGGAAAATCTGTGAGAAAACAGGATCTGAGATGAAACATTTTGGCCACTGGGTGCCATCCTTGCTCCACGTAAGGATTTCCTGAGCCACACTTCTAGGAAAATGGTTAAAACCCGAAAGACAGTAATTTAAAAGTGATTTCAAGATACAATAATGTTTGTGCGCGCACATGACCTAGAATATGTTAGTGGCGCAGGCAGCTTATTCATTTGCCAGGGCACGAGGTGGAAGGACTGGGGAAATCTCCTCTCTGGTTCAGCCTTATCAACAGAGCCAGAGCAAGGAACCAGCCAGCGGGCAGGTACAGGGGAGACGCTGTGGACGCGCTGGGAGTTGATGACGATGTGGTATGGTGGGTATCCAGAGGTCAGATGCTCCATTAATTATTTTTATTGCTGCGTGTACTGCAGTATGCATGTAAACAGGACTTGAACCTAGCCATCTGTGTGGCTGTGCCCTATGCCTTCGAATGCATTCCTGTCATTACCAGAGCTGGTGGAGCCATTCAGCACTCTCTCCTTAAGCAGGAACGCTGGTGATGGGTCCGGGAGGAATAGTAACTCTGTTTCAGGTTCCTTTTGTTTCCCTAGAAGCAATTTATGGAGTTTACAAAAACAACACCTTTGCCAGGCAACAGAACGTCCATAGTCAATGACACAGTATCTGTGTAGGATTTTGCTATCTTTATGGGTTTTTTTAAGTACTTTTTTTTAAATTTATTTTTGAGAGAGAGAGAGAGAGAGAGACAAAACATGGGTAGGGGAGGAGCAGAGAGAGAAGGAGACACAGAATCCGAAGCAGGCTCCAGGCTCTGAGCTTCCAGCAGAGAGCCCAAAGACCCACGAACCGTGAGATCATGACCTGAACCGAAGTTGGATGTTTAACCAACTGAGCCACCCAGGCACCCCGAGTTTGCTATCTTTGGATTTGATACTAATATACATAAACCTGAGAAATTAAATTCAGCATTATGAACAAGAATAGCCACAGAGACTACTCGAAGATTGTCAAGCAATACAGGCTGATGTGTTTATCCAAGGCCTCAAATATATGATTGGGGCTAAAAAGAATTAGGGTGTGAAGAAGTAAGAATTTTAATAAAAATTGAAAATCTGTTACAGTCATACCATAAAAGAAAACTCTAAAGTCCTTTCTACAAGACCGCATTGTAGAAGGGTTCCAAGCTCAAAATAGATTTTAGCTCCTGCCCCCAGGTTGGGGACCATGTAGATGGCCTCATAGCTGGCCCTTGAAGCTGGCCCAGAGCATGGCCTACAGGTACTTTTTTAGTGTCACTGTAATCAAATCCACACACTCATGAAAGAGGAGATTGTAAGAAGGGCTGGTGGGTGAGACTTTAAAAAGGGCAGGCTTTTTTCAACCTATCCAGGGATAAAAGGCTTAAACACTATTCTGCTGTTAAGCATCTACAGGTGGATGGACTTTCAAATACATTTTCTGGGCTTACTGTAGGATAATGTGATACCAATCATTATATACTTTTAAATACTGCTATTTGCTAACAGCAGTGTTTTATAGCTACAGCGTTCCTTCTGAGTCAGTGTGCTTTCACAGCTCTTATTTCATTGGATGTTAGCAGAAGCCTTTAAAGGAGGCATCGGTGGCTTTATCCCATTATGGATCAGGCAGCTGAGGGACATTGCATACTGCCACACTGGAGGCCTCACTTCTTGCTGCTACGGTCCTTTCTTGGGACACTCCTACCCAGTATGTGTTCAGTTCACTCGATGTGATGGTCACCTGGAAAATAACAAACATTTAATGAACATTTTTACCAGGTGCTAGTGTTTTCAGTGCCTTCCCTGTATTACAAATTAAGAAATCGAGATATGGGTAAGCATGCTGAATCTGTGATATCCCCTTTCCTAACAGATGGAATCCTTCCTGTTTCAGATTCTTCTGGTCCTGGTTTGGTCCTATCCTTATGGTCTGAGTATGAGCCCTTTTGAATTCTAAGGTTTAGTTCCTTAATAGACAAGTTCAGATTTCAACAGACTCTACTAAGGATGTGTGTGCGTGTGTGTGTGTGTTCAAGGTTACATAGTGGTGAGGCAATCCAGGCCTACTGCTTAAGTAGATGTGTATTCTCAGACTTCAGCATTCTGGAATATCAACTTCAAGGGACAGGTTGTAGGATCTAAAATTGATCTTTCCCCTCAAAGGGTAAATCCCTTTCTTGTGCTGAATGATCCCATTCCTCTGTATACTAGATTCACTTTCCTAACATATATTATAATGCATCTTGGGCCTTTCCAGAGACAGAAAGGAGTTCTGTGAAAACCAAGTTTTATAGTGGTTTCTGTAGGAACAGGTGGCCATCCTTACCACTGGACTTAAATTTGTCAAACAACTCCATGAAACATTAAGCTGCATTTTAAAGAAGGACACTTTGCACTCTCCTCCTCATCCCCAGCAGGAAAGCCCTAGAATTCAGACAAGAAAGACAGGAGGGAGAGAGGCTTCCTATGACTACATTGCTGTAATATGAAAAATCATAGGACCCACACCCCCTTTAAAACCACAGAGAAACTTATTTTTCTGCCTAGAATATCTTTCAAACCATCAGTGATCCCTTTGAAAACAGCTTTCCTCTGGTTCATCTGAGGAGTTATGTGTGAGAGCAAAGGATGATTATTTTGATAACCCCCTTAAAAACCAAAGGTCTAAGTACGCTGTTAGGAATGTCCCTGTCTGCACCGGGCGTCTCTCTCCATGTGAGCTCTTGCTCCCCCTGCATAGTGATTCACTCATGAGAAGGCAGGAATGAGTGATTGCCAGGTCCCAGAATGCAGGCCAACCTGCCCCACAGACTGTGCTCCTGCAAAGCCAGCCGCTGCAGACAGAGTCCCCACCCCCCTCCCCGGCCACTCCTGGAGCTGGCAGCAACAAGTACCCGGGGGTCCCTGGAGCCAGATGTGCAGAGCCGTAGACACGCGTGCAGCATGAAGCCCCTGGGTATGCTCACTGCAGTCTGGCATTCCTTACAAAGGGTATAAATGTGGCCTGTGTCAAGACCTAAGTTTCTCATCTTTCCCTCCAGAAAGAACTATTTCCAAGTTCCAGTTTGGAGAATCTCAGGGAAGTTTTCCAGTTGGTCCAGGTTGAGTCAAGTGGCCATCCTTGGACCAACCAACTGTGACAGGGGCGCAGTCCTAGAAGAAAATGTCAGGTCCAGCAGGGAGACACCTGGTTGGAGAAGAATGCATGTGATGTGCCCGATTCATGAGTCCCCAGAGACCACCAAGGAGCCGATACCGATGCAAGTACAAAAGGGTCTTTATTACAAGCTCAAGCAGGGGCTCACCCACTTACCGGTGTAGTGGCAGCAAGGTGAAGCCCCAAACAATAGCGAGCAGGGTTTTTATGGGATAAGGGACGGGGGTGTTACAGTGCACACATTGTACGTATAGCGTCATCACATAAGCACCAATTACAATTGTACAGCACCCATGGTAACAGCTTTGTCCTTTTAGTATCTGTGATGTGTTCATTACTTTTGGTGTGACCCATTCATTACTTTTGAGAATCCTTTGAAAATGACCAATTATGAGGTGAGTTCAAAGGGCCCACGTGGGGTTCAGGCAAGTGGTGAGTAACTGGCTAGTTTGTACAAAATAACTGCCTGCAGTTCCCAGCCCTAACTCAGACCACAGGAATGTTTTTTTGATTAGCTGATCTGAGGGTGGTCCGAGGATGGCTTCAGCCTTGAGCAATCTGAGGCTTTTCCTGGAACTGGGGCTACGTGCAGCCCGAGGTTGCTCTTAATGGAGGCCTTAATCTCAAAATGACGTTACTTAGGCTCTTCACATGGTGTCCTTGAAAGGAGAGGGATATAGACAGAGAGTCTCATAGCTGTCCTTCACAGGTGAGGTGTACCCGCACAAAAGTTTAAGATGTGACTTTTGGTCCCTATCCAACCTACCATGCCCTCTCTTACGGAAAGCACAACATTCCTGGAGCACACGTGAATTGCTCACAACTCCCCTTTCATAATTCATAAATGTAGAAACTAAGTGACACCCACCAGTGACCTTTCTGCCATAGTGGTTTCCTAAGTGACTTTGTCTCGATTGCATTATTGAAAAGAATGTTTTATTATATCATTAAAGCATTTCTGTTTCCACTGCTAATCCCACTGATGGTCACCCTGATTTGGCTCTCAAACTCACCCAATTTTTATAAGGCAAATAAATTCAGGGGTGTGCCAATTAAACTGGCCCAGAAACTCCTCATTAACAATCATCTCACCTGATCATATCACAGTGGCATCTTTCTATCACTCTTCAGTCCTGCAGGTGCTAATGTAGAACCAGAAAAGCCCTTTTCAACAGGATCAACCAGTAGCCCACAGATTCCTTCTCAAATGGTCATTTCTTCGTGAACTATCTAGGATTTACTGGAGAATAGAGCAGATTGAGTAAGCCAAGCATCCCTAGATCTGATGTTTGAAACTCACAGTAAAAGCTCAAGTCCTAATACTTCCTGGCCTCATGAGAATTCAATTAGGAGAAGGACATTCTTTCCTAGAGGCTCTCTGGCAGATTTGTGTATGAACAGTTAACCCTGATGTTAACAAAAGCAGTTACTTGTATCCAAATAGCTCTCTCTGTCTGCAAAAAAGAATCCCAAAGCTGTTTAGACAAGATTTTGCTTATCCTCCCACCAGGATGCAAATATTTTAAGCAGACAGAGTGAGATAAAATGTAGTCAGTACTGCACTGACACTGACCACATTCTGCGGCTGCTGGATTTGGAGACTTGGAGGTCAGAGGAGGAAGGTGTAGGAAAGGACGCTAGAGATGAGGAGACAAAGGAAAATTTTAAAGGCTTCCTTGACATTGTTTAAAATTATTTCCCTGAATAAACAAGTTTGGACTCTAAAATGCATCAATACATAACTACAAAAGGTATGTAGAAATGCACATATATTTCTAGGACATGTAGAACTGCTAATCAGACCGTGAAACAGATATTTAAGGGTAAGACAACCTTGAATTTTTTTTTCTGCAGTATTGCCGTAACTGTTCTTCAGATGCCTAAATGTAGACGCAGGGAGATTTATTTTTCTTCTAACAGGGTATGTTATAGTTGTCACTCAGCCTTGAAATAGTTTTCCTCTCCAGTGGAACATCAGGCGGGTAATATATTTGCATAGTTCTTCCCAGCTGTCATTCTTCTGCCTGCCTCATGTATCAGCATTGCAAGACTGCCAGCCAGCCAATGGCAAGCTTTTAAGTTGCTGCATTTATGGGACATATTTTCAAAATATTCGTAGTCACCCAGCAACAGGAAAAGGTACTTCATTGGGTCTCTTGCTGTCAGCTAGAAAGGAGGACAATCCAGATAGACTTCAGCTGTGAAGATCAAGATGAGACACTAGAAGACTGGAAGAGGGCCAGGAGCCAGGGGAAGGGGAGACCAGATGTTTGAACACAGGACCCTCTCCGTGGCCAATGTGATATTTTTAAGTATTGTGTAAAGCATGATGTTTTCATCCCCCCCAAAATAAAAAATAAATCAAATGTTAAAGAATAGCATTGTAACAGGGCAGGCAGTTTTCATCTGCAGTGTCATAGGATGCATAAAAGATCAATCTTGCCTCCTAGTCTTCTCTGCCTGATCAAAGGAAGTGCTGCTTATTTTGAAGGCCCAGTGAGAAATAAATTAGAACTTTTTTTTTTTTTGTGGAAACAATTAAGCTTTCTTCTATTAGAGGGAGGATGCCATGTATAGTGCGTATTCTAAATGCAGATCAATCCCATGAGCTACTTTATCAATATCTGATCTTGTGAATTATCCTGCGCTTAAAAAGTTCTACCTAAGAGGAGTCTGGGTGGCTCAGTTAGTTGAGCGTCCAATTCAGCTTGGGTCATGATCTCATGGTTTGTGAGTTCGAGCCCCACATCAGGCTCTGGGCTGACAATGTGGAGCCTGCTTGGGATTCTCTCTCTCTTTCTCAAAAATAAATAAAATAAACATTTAATAAAATTTTTTAGAAGTTCTACCTAAACTCTTCACACTGATTCCCTCCCACTCTCCAAGAGAACCCAGTAGAGAGCCTAGGAGCAAGTCAAGGTGGCCCTGGGCCTTGAATAACAGGCTATCTCACCATGTCCTCTGACTTCTCCTTCGACCGTTCCCATGCAATCTATCTATAGAGGAAAACAAGGCTTCCTCGTTATGATTTTACTCTTGTTGTTACTGTAGAGCAGAAAATTAAAATCAATTGGGTACATACGTGAAATCAAAGCAACCAGGGAATGCTTTGTAAGCCAGACAAGGGAAAAAATGCTTAAACTGATGATCCCCAGTCCTTGCTGAGAACCCAGCCTCTTATCACTTTAAGCTGTACAATGGGAAGGAATACACTCTCAATAATTAAAAATAGTAAACTCAAGGATTTGTTGCTCCTTGCCACTGGTCTAATGCAGGGGAGATGGTTTACTCAAAGTGCTCACTCAGTGTAGGCTCTTCCCTACGATTCACCTGAGCGGCTGCTTGCCTGCTTAAAGCAGCAAAATGGAAGGAAGGTGCTGTCTGTCTGCTTTGCTGAGAGTTAGTCAAGTTGGAAATTAACCATAATTAATGGTAATTATAATTAACAGCAGGCAATGTATTAATTGTAGATCCAATACTATTACATGCATGTTAATTCTGTAGTCTCCTATTAATAAATTAGTATGTGAATATCATCTCTGTGTATCTCTAATGGGCATAAAAAATGATGCAGGCAAATTTGCTTTAGCTAGACTCTAAGCTACTTGAAAACTGCTATATCTTCAGTTTAACATCTTTATAATACAATGCCTGGTATATGGTAGGCACTCAATAAATACCTCTTGCCTCAGAAAGTTGTGAAACCTTTCGATCTACTTTGAAATGTTTGGATTTATGTATCTAATGGAAACTAAAATCAGGAGACCTGAGTTGTAATCTTGTACCGTAACAAGTCTGAGATAGATTTTATCATTACCTCGTTTTATAGAGGAAGGGACTGAGGGATAAGAGGTAAAGTGACTCTCCTAAGGTCACAGAGTTAGTAGGTCGTAAGAATAAAATTTGAACCTGGGTCGAATCCGAGGTTCACATTCTTACCGTTATGCCTATACCCCTGTGTGCTTTTTAAGTACTGAAATATGAACTCACGGACAGGACATGATGTCTCTCTCTACCACATAGCCACTTCTCCTGTTTCAAAGTGCAGAGTAGAACACTGAAGGAAAAAGGCTTATGAGATCAAGATACTGGTTTTGAGATGACACACAATAAACTGAGAGTCAAGAAGAAATGAAAAATCTGGAAGCTTCTTAGTGTTAAACAAACAGGCCATCCAGCTCAGACTGGAGTCCCAGGCTGTTTCCTGTGGCGGGCTATGTGGAAGTGGAGAAATGTTGGTCAGGGCCACTTTTGCTGTCACCGTTACCATCATCTTCACGAGACCTGGGCTCAAGGCCCAGCTCTGCCTCACATTTCCAGTGGAACTGTGGGCATTGCCCACAAAGGAATTAAGCCCTTGGAACCTCCCTTTCCACAGTCAGAAAAGTGGGCTAAGCAGAACCATCCTAAGAGGTAGTGTGAAGATGAAATGAGATGATAATATGGAGAGAACTGTATTTATCCTAGCATGTTGCAGAGCTTGATAAATATTAAATGTCTTTTTCTCTTATACCCTTAAGCAAAAAAGTTGAAGAATAACATTTGTGTAGCAGATTATAAAAGGAGTCCAGAAAATTATCCAGTTTTTCTCTCTGGACTTTTTAATCAGCAAATGTTGGTTCCTTATTTGACCATTTCTATTCCACTAAGAATAGAATTCTTTTTTTATTCCAATAAGACTCTAGAAAGGCTCAGAGGCAAGGTGAAAATTTGAGCTAGAATTTTATGTTAGGCAAGGCTTTCCAATTGCAGGCTATTGCAATGGCTTTCATTTCCCAAGTAAACTGCACTAATGATGGATATTTTCAGGGATTTTTATCACCTACTAGCTCAAGTGGGAGACAGGCTACATAAGTCATAGTGAAAGCCTTGGAAGGTTTACCTACAATAGAGGTTCTCACCATTTTTAGTCAGGAAGAGCAATTCCTCACTTAACCTGAAGTCGTGATATTAGCAGATACAGGTTTTCAGGGAAGGTTCTGGATAAAACAGGCAGCCTGTTTCTTCCCACTGAAAACTACAACAGCCAAGGAGAAGGAAGCATGATAGGGAGTAGGCCAGTAAAACCAGCAAGTCAACATATCAGCTAAAACTTCAAGATCAAGTGGTGGTCCAGATCTTACCCCAGAGAAAACTTCTGTCTCTGACACATTAGGATTTGGGAGGGATTTTTTTTTTTTTTCTCTCACACTCACTATGGCTCTGTGCACTAGAAAGGGGACAACCAGGGGACATAAGTGGTAGGCCTATATCAGAGATTCTTAACCCTGGCTGGACGTTAGACTCACCCAGGAAAGAAAGCCTTTAAAAACAATACTATTATGTGGGTATCACTCCCAAACCGATTGAAAAGAAGTGGGCAGAGGGCTGGCATTGGTGTATATATATGTTTTTTTTTTAAGCTCACACAGGTAGTTTTATTATGGAGCTAGGAATGAAAAGCATACCTCTAGCTAATGTTTTCCAAACTGGTGTCTCATTAGAACACACTTCTACAAAATATTAATAATGTATCACACACCCAAAGTGTTCTGGTAACTACCCAATTAAATAAAGCTAAAAACTGACTTTACCGCACCATTTCTGAGACTCTATGCCTTTGTGGGCATTGTGCCTCATATAATAGAGTATCAACTGTGCCCAGCCACTTTTGACCACACTTTTTTCAAAGCCTATCTGCAAATGGCTTCTGTAACAGTCTGAGCACATGCTGTCCTCAAAGGAAAGGCACAGAGTCCTGAAGAGAACAAGCAGAGGCATCTGCCAGCGGCCATGCTCTGTGATCTGAAATGCTGCAGAATGTCCAGATCCTAGCATTGATATTATTCCGAGATTGAGCCTTTAATTATCATGCTCATCATTAAATAATAGCTGCCATAAAGCCTTCTCTCAGAAATTTCCAAAGATCAAGTCGCTTTAATTACAGTAATGTATATTTCAAAGCTGCTCCATTTTTATTGTCAGTATTTCCACCCTGAAAAGAAAATGTGTTGCTGTTGTGAGTTGTAAATTGCCTCAAAGAAGGGGAGCTTCTAAAGATTCATATTGCCTTAGAATACCCAAAGACACTCCGGGAGCAGGTCTTTACCTCCAACCAGGGATCTCAGAAAGAAGGTGGAAATAAAATGAAACTGACAATGATATTGAGCTTGAGAATGTTCAGGAATTAACGATGTACTAACTATCTAACTGCCTAAAATAAAAATGGGGAGTCAATGATTTGTATTTTACTGGGCAGAGGTGGCAAGGTTTCTTATGTGCAGCTGAGATTATATGTACTGTTGTAAATGAAACCTAAACTTTAGTTTTCAGGATTGGAGAAGGGAGCTCTCTAAGCCTGAATCTTACCTTCTGCCCAGGACTTTCTCTGAATTATCTGACCTATTCCTTTCCCCACCTACTTCATCATTTTTCCATTTGTAGCCAGAGATATGTAACAATCAGCAGTTTCTAAGTCACAGCAAAATCGTGACCATACTCCATGCCAAATGGCCAAGAGCCGTAGAATTTATGCAAATTAGGTGTAATGAAAATAATAGTAATGACAATTATTATTATTATTACTATTATTCTTGCTATCATCCACTGAGCACCTAGTATGTACCAGGCACCTTACGTGTGTTATCTTAATTTAATCGTCAAAATAACTCTGTGAGATTAGTGATTTGGGCCTCTTGACCTGATGGGGAGCTGCAGCTCAGAGACATAAAACCACTTGCTGAAGTCAACATTGAAGCTAGGATTGAAACTAGTCTATAAATTCTTTTTGCAATAAGCCCTTCTCTTAAATGTACAGTATACCTTGTACCATTAGTTAAGGGAAATGACAATACAGAAAATGATACATGTTTATAACTTTATATGTGAACAATTTCACTATATTGAGACTTCGGCCTTGAAATATAAATATTTTTGCAGAATTTTTCAACTTTTAAGAGGTGGTATCCTATAACTGCAGTCCTTATTTGCAAAATGATTTATGAGGCTTAAAATAGCAGATTAGTGGACATGTATGTATTTAATATTTATATAGATAGATTTACATACACATACACCAGTTTTAATTTTGTCTAGTGAGCATCCTTTGATGTCTTTCTAATGGGAAGATGACTTTCCAGACCCACCTCTGTGGCACATCAAGTCCTAGTTCTTTGGGGAGCTAGAAGATTTGCTTTACCTGGCCACATTCCTTTAATACGCCCCTTCACAACACATTTACTGATAAGATAGATGGCTGGGGTAAGGACCGCTCTCTGTAGCCATAGAAAATAACAAAGCTGACTGACTTCTTAATCCCACAGTCATTACCCAGAAAGTGAAGAATAATTCCGACGTACTTAATTTGTCTGAACTATGACTCTAATGTTTGGTGACCTCTGGGAAGGAAATATAAAAACAAAAACAAAACCAAAAACCAACCAAACAAAACAAAACAAAGGGCAGTTAAAAATGAACTCCTATAGGATCAGGAGGAATTTAAGGGAAATTCCGGCAAGATGGTGGAGAAGTAGGAAGCTCCATACTTGCACTCGTGCCCATACCTCACAAGGAGGAACTTAAGGGAGGACCGTGGGGGAGAAGAAGGGGAAAAATAGTGGGGGAGAGGGAGGGAGGCAAACCACGAGAGACTCTTGAATGCTGAGAACAAACTGAGGGCTGATGGGGGTGGGGGGGAGAGGTAGGGGGGTGATGGGCATGGAGGAGGGCACTTGTGGGGATGAGCACTGGGTGTTATATGGAAACCAACTTGACAATAAACTATTTAAATAAATAAATAAAATTCTTGGAAGAAAAAAAATGAACTCCTATATATCCAGCAAAAATAATTTTAGACTGTTGCTAAAATATATTGTGTCTAATGGGAAGGTAGTCTACTCTGGCCTATATTTGCAATGGCATACTCTGCATTTGACTCAAAGAAAATAGCCTTTGGCATTTATTCACATTATTTTTTACTGCCTAATTCAAAAGCAGAACATTTCTAGTTCTGGCAAAAAAACCCAAAAAAACAAAAACCGTATTTTGATATTTTATTTTATTCCCCAGAAAACAGTTTCCAACACCAAAGAATAATGTTATCAATATAAATAATCTACCTTCAGGCGTTTTATATCATATTCTCAATGACAAACTATGAAATGTAACGTTTTGTGCTTTGACAGCCCATGAAATCCATTATCTCTTTTCATAGATCTTTCATTCAGAAAAAGATTTGAATTTAGAGGATTTATGGCCCGATCAGAAATATCTGAATAAAGGATTTGCAGCTTTTAAAATCAATATCAGGATTTACTAGTAAAAACCTAGAATCAGTGAGTGAAATGTTATTGTAATCATTTATCCTTTGTGACCTTTAAAAGAATAATAAAATAACTACTGTCTCATGCCCATAGTTTATATCCAGCAACACTAAGCAAGAACAAGAAGCTTTTTTCTTGCACTCTGTGGTTCATGACTCTTCCAAGAATTACCCGTATACTGTTGTTATGAGGTTAGACAGAAAAGGGGCTTTAGTTTACCTGGTGTGTCTTTATAAAAGTAACTGGAATGATGAGAAATATGACTTGATTCATTTTCAGAATACACATTTACAATCTTGTCTACTCTCTTAGATGGGCTAGCAGACAGTTCTACTATGAGTCCATAAAATGGACTCAATCTAAAATTTCCATTTAATCAAATCATTATCAGAAAGGAAAACTATTTCCTCTTAATGGTAATTATAATTTTAAGACTATCCTCTCTTGAATAAATTATATCATTTATCATTTGTTAGATTTATTTTAAAAATGCTTCCATCTGCTAGAATTTCCTTGGTACAGAAGTATAAATACGATCATTATGTTAAAATGAGTCATCTGAAATGCTGCATATCAAAGCAAAGCTACAGAATGTTACTGATAAGAGTCCAATCTAAGAGAGAGGTTGAACAGAGAGCCCTGAATGTTGGTAAGTTCTGCCTCAAATTGGAAAGGGGACTAGGAAGGGGCAGCAGGGTCTGGTAGAGAGAGCCCTGGACCAGGAATCATGAGATCCTCATCCTGGCTCTGACACCAATAGGTGTTCTCACCATGGCCAAGTTACTCAGTCTCTCTGGCACTAGATTAGAAGGTACTAGCCTTCTATCATTTTGGACTTTCCAAGTGATACCCAGAGGGCCCAGACCTATTCTCCTTTGTTTCTAATGAGTTGAGCTGAGGATAAGACAAAGGTCTCTCAAATGCTTTCCTGAAATCCTTGAATGCTTACCGGCGATCCAATGAAAGACAGGCTGCAAGTTACACAAGAGCCCAAAGATTCAAAATGGAGCTCAGAATTAGAAAGAATCTGAGTGAGATAGGAAAGAAGAAAGGTGAGTAGAATCGTTCGGGCACTCTCAAAGGATGTAAACTGTCCAAGGAGTTATTTGGAATGTAATACTAGAACACCTCCAGAGCCAAACTCCGTTCTTTCCTTCAAGAGCTCAGAGATCCAGAGCCATCTGGGACTCCACCCAGACCCTCCTTAGCAAACTGCCTATGAGCTGCCTAAACTCCTTAGTGCTGCCCTCAGCCCATCTAGCAGAGAAGTGTGGTGACTAAGGTGCTGGGAGGGCTGGAGCCCGGGCTTCCAGGAGCCCAGGCCCCAAAGCAAATGACTGAGAAGTAGAGCACTCCACAGGGTCAGAGCAGGTCATTTCCCACAGTGGGGACAAGGTTAGAAATGGGAGCCATGTTGTCAGAACAGAGCACAGCTGAGGGAACATCAGGTATATTTCAGGATCAGTGAAGCAGGTCCCTGACAAAGTCTTTGGTGCTTCTCCAGCTGCTCCTCTGCCTCCACTTGTGAGAATTCTCCCCGCAGAGCACCCTACCATTATATGGAGGCAATGACTCAACCATTTCCCCACTGCCTTTAGAACATTTCTACTCTCACCTCTAACCAGCTGAGATCATAGAGTGTTTTCCTTCCCTTCTCTTCTCCTTTCATGTGCTCACTCACCTTATGTCGACCCCCCACCCCAACCCTCAGTCTTGCTGCCAGTTTAATACTTTTTCTTCTAGATGATTATGAGGTTTCCTCTAGCAGTCAATATCTCTCTTATTTCAGTAGTCTTTATTTGACACTCATATTAGATCATTCCAGTCTCTTACTATTTCCATTTAGATTTATTTAGCTCTTTATATTGTAAGTTTCCTCACTCCCCACTTTTTCCCTGTCCTCTTCATCTTCCACTCTCTCAGAATCTCTGTCCAGGCTTGCTTATTTGGTGACAAGCTCTGAATCCTTACCTAGCCACAAATATCTTTCCTTCACACTGGCAGGTGAAGCCTGTCTTTGCTGGGCATAGGAATCTAGGGCTTCAGTACTTCTCACATGTGCACAGATGTTACCTTTTGCTTTCAAGTTTTCATTGAGAAATCAAACACCAGCTTGATTCCTTTTCCTTTTTAAGTTTCTCATTGTTTCTGTTTAGCAGCTTGTAGATTTTCTTCCCTTCTACCTTAGAATTCAGGAATTGTTTCAGAATATGCCTGGCTGTGGGGTTATTTTTCATTGTTCTGCAGACCTTGGTCTTTCTTCAATTTAGGGAAATGGCCTATTTGGGGTGTTTAATTATCTCCTCTTGGGGCACCTGGGTAGCTCAGTCGGTTAAGCGTCCGACTTCGGCTCAGGGCATGATCTCATGGTTTGTGGGTTCGAGCCCCGTGTCAGGCTCTGTGCTGACAGCTATCTCAGAGCCTGGAGCCTGCTTCAGATTTTGTGTGTGTGTGTGTGTGTGTGTGTGTGTGTGTGTGTGTGTCTCTCTCTGACCCTCCCCTGCTCATACTGTCATTATCTCCTCGCTTCAGTAAGTTACTTTTTCCCCTCCTGCCATTCCTGGTGTTTGCTCATTTTCCTCCTGGATCTATCCTCCATTTATTTTGTCTTTTCTTCCCAGATTCCTAGATTTCCAAATGTTTATATTTTTCGTTGTGCTTCCGTATTATTTCTTTCACTTGATCTTCCAGTTCACTACTTTGGATCTAAACAAGACCTATCTTCTTCAATTTAGCTACTGAATTTTTTAAAAGAAAATCATTTTTTTTTGGGTCCCCTTTTCCTGCTGTAATCCTTAGATATGATGGTGCAAATTGGTCTTCTGTGTCTTTTAGCAGTTTTATTTCTCTCTGGTGGCTGGATCCCTTCCTATGCATTGTTATTTTCCTTTGCTCATTGTGGTCAGGTCGAATTCCTGGGAGACTTCAGTGGCAGTGGTCCAAGGAGCATGGAACGGCACAGAGGCCCCCCTGAGTAAGCAGTGAGCTAACAGGCAGGTTGTCAACCTCTACACAGACTTCAGCAGAAGACACCTTGCCTTCCTGGCTTGCTCAATTTTCTGCTTCTCACTGGTGGAGGAGAGCTCAGCTCACCTGATAAGCTTCCAGGGGAAAGGCTGAGGAGGCACCAAGGAGAACAGATACAAACACCTATGCCACTGCTACCCCCTCCAAGAAGGGCCACTGGGGGCCCTTGAATTCCCAGAGATGTCAGGTGCTGTACCTAAGCTCTCACTGGGCGCAGAGAGGCCAGTATCCAACACTAGTCTTCTGACCAGAAGACTGACACAGTCTGGATTTCTCTGGTACCCTCACCATCCTGCAAAACTGCCAGTGGAAAGGGGGCTAGTGGTGACTTCCAAACATGGCATCTCACCAGGATCACTTGGAGAATGATTAGAAAATAAAGACTTCAGGGCCTGCATCCTAGACTTACTGATGGAGAATTTCAAGGCAACACCTGGAAATCGGGATTTATAAGCTACCCATTTGAATCTGGAACAGAACTAAGGATCAAAACCACTGACTGAAGGTGGAAGCTGGAGCCCACTCTAGCGTTGATAGGGGTTGTGTGCACTCCGGTGAGAGTTCTGGCCATTGTGCTTTTATACTCAAGGGTGCCGAGTCTCCCAAAGACCCAAGATACACTTAGCCTCCTTTTCTTTCTCAAAATGCCAGTTCTTCTCCCTCTTCTTTTTTTTCCCTCCCTCTTCTTACACCATGATTTTTCTCCTCTTCTTATAACACGGTTTTTCTGTCACATGCAAAGCCTGCTAGGGGTGTCTGAAGTGGCTCTGTTGGTTGAGAGGCAGATTTTGGGGGTGCTTGGGTGGCTCAGTCAGTTAAGCATCCAACTTCAGCTCAGGTCATGATCTCAAGGTTTGTGAGTTTGAGCCCCGCATCAAACTCTATGCATCAGGCTCTATGCTGACAGCTCAGAGCCTGGAGCCTGCTTCAGATTCTGTGTTTCCCTTTCTCTCTGCTTTTCCCCTGCTCACGCTCGCTCTCTCTCTCTCTCTCTCTCTCTCAAAAATAAATAACATTAAAAATTGAAAAAAAAAAAAAAAGAGGCAGATTTTGATTTCAGCTCAGGTCATGATCTCACAGTTTGTAAGTTCAAGCCCCACATCAGGCTCCATGCTGACAGTGTGCAGAGCCTGCTTCTGATTCTCTCTCCCTCTCTCTCTGCCCTTCCCCCTCTCATACTTACTTTCTCAAAATAAATAAACTTAAAAAAAAAATAAAACAGGGGCACTTGGGTGGCTTAGTCTGTTAAGCATCCAACTTCGGCTCAGGTCATGATCTCATGGTTAGTGGATTCGAGCCCTATGTCGAGCTCTATGCTGACAGCTCAGAGCCTGGAGCCTGCTTCAGATTCTGTGTCTCCCTCTTTCTCCCCCTACCCCCAACTTGTGCTCTGTCTCTCTCTGTCTCCCTCTGAAAATAAACATTTTAAAAAATTTAAAAGCACAAAAAACCAAGTCTGGCATAATTTGGGATAAGAAGGAAAAGTGTTTATGAATGGGAAAACTTATCCTTTACTATGGACAATAGACCTCAAAAAGCCAGGACAATGTAAAATAAAGAGAGTGTCCAAAGGAAAGGGTTATTATAGCAACTCTCATTAGGTTATATTGGAAAAAATCCCACAACAGACATTTGTTCTAGCTCTCAGTGTATGTCAGCTATAGTTCAGCTATGGCTCTGTGGCTCCTTTCACATATGTTCTTTATTCCAGGGTATGAGCTAAAGAGCTTGCACCCATAGGATGGGCCCTATAGATTTGTTCCTCATATGTGTGTCTGGGATGGGATGGTGTACAGTCACCTCCCACTCACACTCCATGAGTTGAAGCAAGCCACGGCCAAGCCCGAAGTCAATGGGCAGGGAAGTATTGCCATTCCATGGGAGTCACATGGGAGTTACATGACCATGTAAAGGCACAGAGAATCTTCTCCTATGGAGAGAAGCAAATAATCAAGAATAATAATTCCATTCACCGCAGTCACTGAGCATCCCTGTCAGAAGTTACCCCCATAAAGGCCCAATCAGGAGAATCACCTAATAGACAGTAACTGAATAACGTAACCTGGACCACTGGCCTGCTGCACCTCCTGGCCGGCTGATCTCAGGTACCCCATGATTCTGGAAGTGGGCGATGTTCTTCTCCTCCTGCTTCCCATGGTGTGAATGTGCAAAAAGGAATTTGAAGACGATTTGAACGTACGTTATGTTTATACCAATCTATGTAGTGTTACATAGTAAAGAACAAAAAACAAAAACATGCGTGGAACATTCAGAGTGGCTCAGCTCCTCAGCAGTCTCCCCTAGCACAGAGGATCACTGGCGGGTCACAGCGGTGTCCTACCAGGTCACCAGGGTATATTTCTCCTCCTACCCTGGTCTCAGAGCTCTCCCACATACTCTTTTCTCTTCCTCCCCCAGGGTCTCTGCTTTTTTCCATTTCTAGTCCTTTGCGTTTCCTCCCTGTGTTTCCTGAGCTGGAGCCCCACGTTAGTCTTAAAATGTTTAAGTCTCCAGCCCCTCTTGCCTGGTTTCGGTGCTGGGCCTGGGCAGAAGAGGAGGTGGGGAAGGGGAAGCCCTCTGGTGGGCTGGACCCCATACGGAAGCTAGTTAGTTTTCTTTATGAATGATCCAGATACCTGCAAGAACAAGCCATTTCACACAGACAAGGCTGACATAGGTTCCGTCTCTCCTGCTCACACATTCTCTCGTTTCCAACTTGAGTTTCACTCACAGGGTCTCTTCAGCAACCCCTCCCTGATTCCCGGGTGTTAGAATGATAAAGCTGGTTGAACTCTTACTGCACCCCTCCCTTCCCTTCTCCCTTCAGAGCTCTCATGCCTCCTGAACTTACTCTGACTTCTTACCAGCAAGTTGGTCAACCTCTCTGTGTCTCACAGGGGCATGGATATTCAAAGAGAAACTATCTGTGGTGGTACCCACTCAGAAAATACTAGTTTCTTTCTTTTTGTTTCCCTTCAAAAGATATGACAGAACTATTTCTTGGCCAGCCTAAGTCAGGTGAGGTTGATTTTGGAGTCATTTCTGCACTGAGCACTCTTCTCTGATATTTGCGTAGTTCAAAGCGTACAATGAGCACATGGTGGGCCAGTTTCCTTCCCTCATCCCTACTTCCCTGCCCCCCATCTTGCCATCCCCATGCCCTCTGCAGGCATCCTATTAGTCTCCTTTCCTGCACAGCTGAAACGGAGAGAGCAGTATTTGCACACTCAGCTCTTGTGTGGGGCTAGCAATCAACGATCCCAATGATCAGAGCCTATGAGAGTTTAACAGAAAATAAGAAAGCAGCAAAAGACCATTGTTTAAAAGTTGAGTTCTACTTCTGGTGTCTGTAATCAAGCCTCTGTATTAAGCTTTGATTCTTCTATCCCTCTCCTTGTTCCAAGGAGATGAAAGCAAAACCATTATAAACAGCTTTATCAAACAGCTCTTCACATCATTAAATCTGTTGATGTTTATGTGGAAGCAGGACATGAATTCAGAAACACACTATCCACAAAATCCAGAAGCAGGCAAGGAGGGAAGAGCAGCTGATAACTGAGCTCCCTGGCAATTCCCTTATGACCTTCTGTCAGTCTGGCTCTACCACGATCCCTTTCACCTGGAGGCCTGTCTCTCAGAGCGGAGGTGGAGACTTGAAACCTCTATTACCCCTAATGTCAGTTGGAAATGGAGCTGTTCTTCAAACCTCAAGATACTGCTACCTCTTACTTTCTAACCTTCTTTTCCTTCTGAGGAAAGTGTTCTCAGAGAAAGTATCCTTTTACCTCTGCCCATCGAACTTAGCTAACATTTGCAGAAAGCCTGCCAAGTGGCTGCCCTCTGGGGGGCCCCCAAATGAAGCAGACACAGTTTCTGTTCTGTCCTGCCCCTTAGAGAGTCCCTGTCTAGTAGGATAAATGAATTCAGACACAGCACTCTGCAAAGCTCCTCGCACACTGTAAGCCCTCACTAAGGATTTGTTGAATGAATGAACGAAAGAGTGAGTACACAGTAACTTTAACGAAGAGCAGGCTATGGTAAATGCTACAGAAGAAAAGAGAACAAAATATCCTGAGTGAATTGATGGGACAGGCTGCCGGTGGTTAGAGACACCGGGGAGAGCTTCGTAAGGGGAGACAGATAAGAAACAGGGTCCCGTGGAGTGAAACAGATTGAGGCTGGCACACTAAGGCTTTCTGGGATGAAAAAATCTTTCTGGGCTTTTTCTCAATGGCACCGCCATACAGTAATTTTCCACATACGGGAGGTAAACTGATGGGAACACAGGGATGGTGAGGGTTTGTCCCACAAGGTACTAGGCTAAAGAATGACTGGGTCGCCGGCTCTCTGCAAGACGATTGCCTTCCCTGGCAGAACAGGCAAGCTGATTTCATGCTTTACAAGTTTACAGTTCCCCTGATCTTTACTTTTTGAGCTGTTTAGCTTGAGCTTGATGAATCACATTTTCCTCCAGTGTATCTTGAATACCCCAGCACTGAATAGATTTCTTTCCAAGAGTGAATATGGTACAGCTTGCTGGAGAGAGGAAGACTCTCTAGGTTGTCTTCTCTAAGACACCAGGCAGAGGAAGGACTGGGATTGTCATCAGGATTCTTGTGGAGGGGATGCCACACTTGAGTCTGACATAAATCATTTATTTTGAATTTTTGGAAAGTTAGTATTCAATTCATCTGCAAAATGATAATCATCTGTTACGAATGGAATTGTATCCCATCCCTCCACCCGCCCTCCGAAATTCATATGTTGAAACTCAACCCCCAGTACCTTAGGATGTGACTGTGTTTAGAGTTAGGGCCTCTAACTCTAGTCAGAAGTGACTGAGGCTAAGTGAGATCCTAGGGGCCCTAATCCAAAATGAATGGTGTCCTTAAAGAAAGGGAGGGTGCACAAGGGATGCCCCCAGACCTAGGAAAGGCCATGTGAGGACACAGCAGGTAGGCAGCCAACTGCAAGCCAAGGATAGAGGCACAGGAGAAGCCAAACTTGCTAACACCCTAACCTTGGACTTGCAACCTCTAGTACTATGAGGAAATACATTTCCGTTCCACGTGTTGTGGAAGCTTTAGCAAACGAATACACTGTCATCTACGGAGGGCCTACTCTGAGCCTGGCACTGTGCTTTCACTTAACACTTTCAACACTATGAGAGTTATTTTTATATTCTTTTCTCAGGAGAGTAGATGTCCAAAGCCATAGCTCTAGTAAATGGTGAAACTCAGATTCAAAGACACAACTGTTAGCTTTGACACTGTGCACTTAACATACCACCAACCCACATTTACTAAGTACTAGCCATGAAAGAAGTACTAGGCTATAAGAACTGCTGGCCTTTGAGAAGCTTAATCTTTTCCTTCTGGAACTTATAAATGATAAGAGACAGACTTATGAAGATAAATACATACTACCTGGATGAGAACGTCTGGAATTAATAAGGCCATGACAACGTCACTGTGAAAGTACGCTGGGAGAGCATTCAGAAAATCGTGAAGATAACATAGGGTAATGATTAAACGGGGGATGGGGGACGGATTCTGCAGTTTCCTAGTTATGTGAACTCGGGGGAATTATTTACATTCTCAGTTTCAGTGTCCTCATTAATGCTAGGTGGGGCTAAATGGGACTAATAATAAAACATTACCCATCAGGTTGTTGGAGGATTAAATGAGATACAACAAAACTCTTTGCATGATGCTTGGCACACAGTACATCTCAATAAGTCATCACAGTGATAAAAAAAAAAAAATTCTCCTAATATGTATGCTACTAAGTACTAACAAAAATAGCCAGTCTGTTCAAACACGGTTGAGTTCTTAATTGTTTAAATGAAAATTATTAATGTTGTTAAATTTATTAATATTCTCACTGACCGTTATATGTGGGTTTCTAAATATAATTTCATTTCCAAAGTATTTTTGTCCTATCCAGCATGTTTAACTTGAGTCAGATAGCAACACACGCCTCCAACAACACAATTGAGCAACATGAAAATGTTCATCAGTGTAGGGGGATGGCCTGACAGAAAGGCAGGACAGAAACTAATAAAATATCTGATAGAAGTCAAAAAGCAAATTGAAAAATAAAGAATGTGTGTGCGTGTGTGTGTGCACATGTGCGCATGACATTGTGTGCATGGATGTATGTGTGAATGTGTTTTCAGGAGCACCTCTGTCCATCTGAGAGTAAATCCAGGTACAGTTCGAGACACGGAACTGTGACTGAGGAAATGGCCCTGCGCCTGTCTCTGCCTCACTTGACAGATTGCTTCTTTACTGCAGGTGATTGCTTTATTCAGCCCTAAGAGTAGAAACTTTTTTTTTAAGAATGCTTCTTGTGCTTTTATGGCACAAACCAATAAAAATATTTACTAGATCTATAAGTAAAAGTATATAAATTTTTATTTATCTTGCCACATCGAGGAGCCATGAAAAACATATGGAAAGTTGAGTCTGTTTTCCTCCAAGAAGCTACCCAATGACATGCTGAGGCAAGAGCAGAGAAATGCTTAGTTTCCAAAGTGACAAAGAGGCTCTACTATACTTTTTGGGGCACAGGATGGGAAATAGTTTCTATTGAATGCATGAATATTGAAATATTTATTCTGATCAGCTCACTGGAAAGTGATGATTGGGTGGTCAGCCATATGTATGTCCCTGGTGACAGATCGCACTCATAACTCCAACGAGCCAGCCAAGAAGAATATGGAACAGAGGGAGAGAACCATGTTACTGGGATCAGGCCTATAATATGAATGGAAAACCCAAACCAAGCCATGTCCTGGTCAGTGACTCACACCATCCTCTTCACCCCCCATGTGGCCCACTATTGCCCTTAGCTTCTAGTTTTAATGCCAGTGTTCAGATTTTGCCCCTCCCTGGCTCTCTTCTCGTGAGGGAGTGTGGAACATTGTAAGAGCACTGGGACCCATCATCCTAGCACACACAAGGCGGGGGCAGGTGGACTTCTACCAAAACCAAACTGGAAGTTGAGCTTCCAGTTCTCTTTGATCCCCCAACATTATCCTTCTCTACCATTCACAGACCTCTGGGTACCTTAGGTGTCAGGGTTCAACATTAGTGTTTGCTTGTTTCTGTGAATTCTTATTAGTGGAAATCCTTTGATAAGCTGTAATTTCAAACTACAGCAACAAGGAAGTATGATGTTCCTTAGTCTTTAGTGGTTTGTTAATAAAGTGCAGAACCAACCCACCTGGTCCCTATTACCGGTTTCTAAACCCTGATCCATCACCAGGGGCTGATGTCCCAGACAGCCTCACCTCTTGAAATATCACCTCATGGTGTTGTTTCAGGCAGGCAGGAGAGAGTGCTCACGTGCAATTGTAGATCTTCCTCCACATCCTGGCATGTATGCAATGATCCATTAAACCCATGTTGAGATCATATTTGTGCATGAAGTTGCAATTTTTTCCCTTGCGTTGTTCCCTCCAAGAGTTAGGAATTTCTGGTAGTCTTTTGCAAGTTTCTGTTTGTGAAGTTAACATCTAAGCCTGCTCACTAAGTCCAAACCTTTTTGTTTGTTTGTTTGTTTATTTACTTATTTTGTGTGTGAGAGAGAGAGTAAGCAGAACTAGGGGAGGGCAAAGAGAGAGGGAGAGAGAGAGAATACCAAGCAGGCTGCACACTGTCAATGCAGAGTCTGACGCGGGGCTTGGTTTCACCACCATTAGATCATGACCTGAGCCGAAATCAAGAGTCAAATGCTTAACCAACTGAGCCACCCAGGCACCCCACTAAATCCAAACCTTTGAAAAAATTATAGCATGCCAAGGCTAATAGCAGAAAAGTTAACAGTGATAGGTGAGGTTGTTTTGTTTATTTTCTAAGATGCCTAGCTTGTTCTAAAACTAATATAGAGTGGCTACTGCTTGGAGTAAATTGTATTTAAGCCATAAGAAGCTGACTATGTGAAGGGTCCTTTTCTTTTAGGTGGAAACAATGTTGATCAAATCTACTTTATTTGATATAGAATCTGTATTATTTCATAAAGATTGTTGTTATTATTATTATTTCTTAGATCATCTTCTATACATCTCTTTTATAATCTTGTTTAATTTCCTATTCATCTTTGAGTACTCATCAGGTGGACTTAGAGACTTGGGTGAACTGCCAGTGAGTAGAGTTTACCCTCACTCACCACACAATTAGAGTCCCTGCTATGTGTCCTATAAGCTGCCAGGTGCCATGGAGTGTAGAAGAAGCCTCCATGGCTGGTCCTTCCCTCTCTCAGGTAATACTGCAGCAGAGAGGGGCAGCAAGGACTCAAGCAACACTCACAGCACAGCAAGTTGTGGTTGAAGTAAGCAAGAGGCTATGAAGCCCCCACCAAGTATGTGAGTGAGAGAAGCACTATACAGAGGGGATAGGTGGTTCTGGCAGGGCCAAGATGAAAGACAGCAATTTGCTGGGCGAAAAAGGCCATGCTGGATGGGCAGCACTTGCTTTAGGGTATCGAGATCTCACCTCTCTAAACCTTAAAGTCTAATGCAATCAACCCAACCTTGGATGCCTGCCAATATCCCCCCATCCTCCTGCTACTAAGATATGGGAAGAAGCTCATGATAACCTCATGAGGTAACCAGGTTGCACTCATGCATCCATACTGCAAGGACTTATCTCCTCCTTAGAAGGATGAACCAGGCTATCTTGTCACCCAGAGTCACATGGCCAATGAGCTCAGGTTGGAGGCTCAAGACCAGGTCCACAGGTTCAGGGGCCCCTCTATGTGTCTCCTACTACAGGTAGCCCTGGTGATGGTATAAACAAATAGTACATTAGGTTTACTCAAAATTAGAAGGCTATAGACTCACATATGTTACCTGATCTTGGATTTCTGCACATGTGTGTGTCTATGTGTGAGGGTGTCACAGGACTGGTTGGCAGAAAGTCCCACAAGATCAGATCCACCAGATGATAGGGTGGCATGGCATTGAGCCAACTAGTAAAATAATGCTCAGCGAGATTATCAGGTCTTCATCCACTCATTCAATAAATATTTAGTGAGTTTCCAGATGTCAGACATAGCCCACAACAGTAAAAACTATGCTGGACACCTAGGACACAAAAGTAAAGAAAACAGACACAATCCCTACCTTCCTGTATCAAACCTTTAACAAATAATCACATAATATATCACTGATGTTGCAGGGATGTCATTATCCACTGCCCCAGCTCTCTCAGGGAACCTTAAGCCGGAGCTTCCCATCTAAGTTCAGGTGTGCAGGGCTCCCCCACCAGCACACCTGTAGGTATCTAGGACCCTACCCCACTTTATTGGCTTTATTAGTATCTTTAGATATTATGTATTTGGGGACTGAGCACAGGTGTTGTTGTCCAGACAAGTGTCACTCCCATTGAGTGATCAGTAGGTGAGTGACACCGATGAGCTAAAGTCTTCACCAGTCTCCCATGCGAGGAGTAGCTGATCAGTCCTTGAACAAACAATGGGAGGTTTCCACTTGAGCAAAAGCAGGACAGTCTATGTGTGGATCCTGATTCAGCTTCTAGGTGGCTTCTGGGAGCTCAAACGGTGCTTCCATGGCAGTCCTTTGCTAGGTGTGACTACATCCTAGGCAAGTGCACTGGGATCAGCTGCCAGGCTGCCAGACAATCTCTACTTCCTCTTGTACCCCATTCCGTGACCTCTGTGAGGTGGTGACATTCTTCCTTCCTCCTCTCTTATCTCCCCCAAGAGCTTATTTTTGATTTTTTCAAAATGGATCCTGATAGCCCATTGACTCAGAGCCCCACTCCACTGAGAATAATTTCCTTTTCTTGGAGAACATGGAGGGCTGCTTAATATTCACGTCCCCCCTCATCCCCCAAGAGAAAGGGAAGGGTTTACTGCGGAGTGAAGCAAAGAAAGAGGAAAGCAAAGACATTGCTTTCCCATATGAAAAGAGTTGCTGTCTATCACCTGCCACAACAAAAACTGTGACCATAACTTTGAAGGACAGATTCTGGGAGCTCTGACCACAAAGGACAGAGCCTGGTTACTGCCCAGGGAGAAGGAAACAGGCTGGCATGGACAGTGAGGAGGAATCAGTCCTGGAATCACGGTCAAGGCAGGCTCCTGGGCTGTGGTCCAAGATTGCAGTGGGAGCTTGGCCAAGCTGATCCCCCGTGGGCTCTAAAGGCTGATTAGGGTAAGTCTTGACTCAAGCCATTTTCATCAGCCTGGGGCCCTGCGGGTCTGTGCCTCCTGGTATCGTGCCATCTTCAGGGGAGATGGGAACTCTACTCTGCCCATGCCGTGCTCTGCCGGGAATAGTCCATGTTTCCTAATGTTCCTGGCGAATTTGTATTCCTCCTTCAGTCCCCACATCAACTGGTCCTCCTCCACTGTGTTTCTTGGCCTCCTATATGCTCCCTCCTCCTGTTGCCTCAGAACTTTATGCTTCTAATTTTTCACTAATCATTCTGTTTACTCTTCTTCCTCCTTGCATAGACCATGGGCATCTCAGGAATAGAGTCTGCATCTTTCCCTAGGCTTCACTACAAGCTTTTTGACCTTGAGAACCTTTTAAGCATAGTAACTTTTTAACATTTTAAATTATTCTAAATATGCTTTATAAAGCTGAAGTTTCATGATGATGTAGAATCAAGGCAGTGACACTAAACTATACATATTTCATCAAACTCTCCCAGGAATTCCTACAATGCCCTGTATTTCCCCCATCACAGCACAATACCACTTGTATCATCATTGCCTATTTGCTTCATTGTGTCCCCTGACGGACTGTGAGCACAGGGACCACAATGATTTCATAAATATATCTGTAGCACAGCGCAGTGCCTTTTGTAGGGTTAGGCACCCAATACAAGTGTGTTGAATGAAACTGAACTAAATTCTGAGGTTTCCTAAGGGAATAGGTAGAGTTGATTTTTCAGGGTCTAGTCACCAAAATCTTTTATGTCCACTCCTTCCTTCTTTGAGCCTAATATCAGTATAAAACATTTAACAAGTATAACAGCAACAAGCCAACAACAACCATAGTTATAACAGTCACTGTTACTTAGTGTTTCCTATTTTCAAGCACTGTGCTAGACTCGTAATGAATGTTATTTACTCCTCACAGCAACTGCACAACATAGTTTTATTATTATGCCTGCATGGAGAATGCTCAATCTCAGGCTTACGTAAGCTTCAGGCTCATGACACTTAGCAAGTAGGGTCGGGGATAGGATCAGAGCACATTATCTGCTGTGAAGAGGGTTCTAGGTAGCTACAAGATATATTTAATAAATAGCTTCAAGAAAAAACAATTACACTAGAATCTAAGCCACACTTTTTTAGAAACCTCACTGTACAAAACCCTGATAGAGTGAAACTTTTCTCTTAAAGGATAGCACTGCTAGGTTGATGTCCTATCAGTTGTTGGTAGTGAATTATATCTTTCCCAACATTTTATTATGAAAAATTTCAAACATAGAAAAAGTCAAAAGAATTGCAGAGCAAACCCTCATCAATCAGTGGCTTTTCACTTAGTTGGGGAACCCTTGTATTCTGCCTTCCAACCCTCAAATTGGCTCACCACACAGAGCCACTCCAGCTCTGAGTAAATCACTGCTGTACTTGAAGGGGTAATGCTTGCAACAGTGGTTCTCAAATGTTAACAAGCATCAGAATCACTTGGAAGGCTTGTAAAACACAAATAGAGCTTCTGATTCAGAATTTGCATTTCTTTTTTTTTAATGTTTATTTTTGTAGGGGGGAGAGAGAGAGAGAGGTGGGGGGAGGGATAGAGAGAGTGGGAGACATAGAATCTGAAGCAGGCTCCAGGCTCTGATCTGTCAGCACAGAGCCCGATGCGGGCTTGAACTCATGAACTGTGAGATCATGACCTGAGCCGAAGTTGGACGTTTAACCAGCTGAACCACCCAGGCACCCCCAGAATTTGCATTTCTAACAAGTTCCCAGATGATGATGTAGCTAGTCTGGAGTGCACACTTTGAGAATTACTGGCTTGGGAAAAATTTCCCTGAAAACCACAAGAGACGCTTTTCTCTCAACTCAGAGAGAGCAGAGCTGTGTTTCTGTGGGTTTCCTTAGCCCTTGTCTTTTTAAAAAACCTTATGAACTCTGTAAATTATCTAACATACCAGATTCTCTTCATAGCGGTTGCTGGGATGCTTACAGACAAATTTCTGGCTATCCTTACAAATGTCTTGATGCTAGGACATGCACTTTGTGTACTAACCCCACTTCTGATCATGATTTATATTCCTATCCTTAGTCTTCCTTTGATTTGTCTTTCTGGCCTATTTTTACTTTCTCTTAGCTTTGTTATTGCATAGATTTTTGTAAGCCACATTAAACCTTTTTTGGAACAAAGCAGGTTATCTCTATACCACTACCACTAGCAACCACAAAACAACACTTTTATATACCACATTGACTAAACTTTATTAAGAAAGTAGTCGGGACACCTGGGTAGCTCAGTTGGTTAAGCATCTTTCTTCGGCTCAGGTCATGATCTCATGGTCTATGGGTTCGAGCCCCGCATGGAGCTCTGTACTGACAGCCCAGAGCCTGGAGTCTGCTTCAGATCCTGTGTCTCCTTCTCTCTCTGCCCCTTTCCTGGTCATGCTCTGTCTCTCTCTGTCTCTCAAAATAAATAAACGTTAAACAATTAAAAAAAAAAAAAAGAAAGTAGTAAACTTTTATTTTTTTAACGTTTCTTTATTTTTGAGAGAGACAAAGTACGAGTGGGAGAGGGGCAGAGAGGTAGAGAGAGAGAGAAGACAGAATTGGAAGCAGGATCCAAGCTCTGGTCAGCAGAGAGCCCGATGTGGGACTCAAACCCACAAACTGTGAGATCATGACCTGAGCCAAAGTCAACTGCTTATCCAAATGAGCCATTCAGGTGCCCCAGGAAACTTATTTTAATAGAAAAAAACTGTTTAAGAAAAATTACTTGGAGTGCTCACCTCACTTAGGGACCATAGGCTTGATTTTAAATTAAAGATTCAACACATCATCATCTCTCAGTGCTAATTCTATTTCACCTTACCCACTGCCTTTAAGACCATTGTAATGTACTCGATGCAAGATGGATTAATCTTATACTCTTATTTTAATTTTTTCTTTTATAAATAAACTACAGAAACTATGATAATATGTAAACAAATATTGCATCAACTGACATGGAATATCTGCATGTGTTTAAGAAGAAACACTTTGGATACCTTTTTAAAAAAAAAACTTATATTGAATTGCTTTTATCTTAAATGCCACATACTAGAAAAAAATAAAATCTCTCTTAAAATGACTAGTTTCTTTGAAATGCAGTGTTTAAACGCTCAGTGCTTTAAGGGAGACTGTTTAACTGATAAACATAAATAATAAGGGCACATTAGAAATATGAAAAGCCAGTGTTAAAAAAAAAAAAAAAAGACAGTCACATAAAAGAAAGTGTCTCTGTTTCAAAAGGGAGTGGTCACTCTGATGTTTCTTTTACTTTTGGTTCCCACCATGACAAGAAAAATTTGTGGGAATCATGTCTTCCAAGGCTTATGATGTTGCATGAATGATAACAAAGATCTTTCCTGAGATCAACGGGAAACAGGGATAGTTTAGGTTAAACAACTAGGACAGCTCAAACAGAAAGAAAAGAAAAGCCAGAAGATTTTTAACTTCTGGTGAAATTTCTGAAAATCCCATGTTAAGAGATGATAGAAGTTTCATTCTTCTATTAAGAGATTCAACGTTATAGGTCTACTTGAGCCTAGAAAACCAAAGTGAATTAAGCAGTATTTGAGGATAATTAAAGATTAGTAAGAAAGAGGACATATTATACCTAGGAACTAGTATTTCTTTAAACTTTTCCTCTCTTTTTCAATACAGTGATTTTTGACTACCAATTTTCCTTGCTTTTATGCACTTTAAAAAGACAAATACATAAAATGCCCTTTGACTTGGTCAGCTATGTAATGGGAAGCTTTGCCCCTATTTGGTGAAGCTTGGGTATTCACGTGCACCAAGATTCTGGGAGGAAACAGCTCCTAGTGTGTATATTGCAGACTTTGAATGTACATAAGGATTACCTGGTGAGTTGGTCAAGTTACAGAACCCATATTAAACTACAGAGGAGTTAGAAGAAAACTATGGACCTCTCCCCAGATCACAAGTAATCACATTCAAACCAATTGCATACATGATTCAGGGACCTACTTGCTGCTTTAATGGGTATACTTGAAAACTCTAGAGTATAAAGTGACTGTAAATATTACAGTGAATTATATAACTGCAGAGGAGGAAAACATTGCTGTAGGATGAGATAGGAATGAGTGAATGGGACTGAACTTGTAAAGATGAGATTTGAATTTCTACTGGCACAGAGTAAGGAAGAAGTCAAACCTAATGGGGAAGTAGGGGTAGAATAATCTGAAACATAGAGGGAAAGATGAGAATAAGGATAATGAAATGCCCAGCCTGATGCTTCCTTACAAGGCTAGAAGATTGTAACACTGGATGGGCAATGTTTATGAAGAGCCTTGAATGCCAAGTGAAGCAAGTTTACTTCATTCAGCATGCCACATTGAACACTTCCAGGTATTTGAAGAGGGAGTTACATGATAAAAATGGTGTAGGCTGAGTTAAAGGGATAAAGTCTATGTTTCAACATATAAACATGCTAAAATATACTATGTTTATATTTTAATCTGAGATAGGATAGGACCTTGTAAGTCTTCTTTTAAAAATATTTCTTGACAATTCTTAGGCATTTATATTCACTCTTTTATTCTAAATTTTACTGTTTCCACATATAAGTTGAGCCCATGAGCTGTAGCGTTTGATGATCTCATTATTGTTTGTCTGGCCCTAGGAACAGGCCTCAGATCTTCACATTACTGCTACCCAGGCCACCAGCTGGCTCACAGTCTTTGTGCCTTCTGGTGGTGTTTTGCAGACAAGTGAGTGGGTGTCACCTGGAAATGTGATAGGCCAGCACTTTCTCTGTCGCTGAGCAGCATGTCACTGGGGCTTTGTAGCACTCTCTCCTTTGAACTCTGCATCTTTCCCCACATGCTTCACATGTTGTGGATTCCCCAAAATCCCAGCTTTCCTGTGTAGAAGTTGATTTAGGAAAGTGACGGTGTTCTATACTAGTAAAAAATTGTGTCCTGTTTTCCCGAGCAAAAACAGAAACTCGTTCAAATGTCACTCTTCACTGCTAGAAATGTGACTATGTACTATCTAAACAACTAGTTACCTCTAGTACTATTAGTCCCTCTAAAGCCTGAGTGCATGTGTGTGTGATAAGCATTTCTCATCTGTGTCCCAAATGTCAGAGAAACCTGTCCAAATTTCTACAGAAAGGATCCCATCTACATAGAAGGATCCCTCCTCTTTCTGCTCTCTACCCACCACCTCTCCTGTTTGCTGCTCCCCTTCCTCTGCACTTACCTTGTCTGGCCAAGGGGAGTATCCACCCCAGGAATGTCTGCTGGCCAGTCGGAAGCTAAAGTTGTGTGCCTGAAGTCTTCTTCTGCTCCTTCAGAAAATAAGTTATTGTTTTCAGGATGGTCTTGCGAGTACTGAGCTGATTCTGTGTTCCCTTTAATCAAAACAAAGCTAACAACTGAGGCTATACCAGAGGCAGTTGTGAGCTTAGAGACTTCCCCTTGAGGTATCGAGGCTGCTCATCAGGAAAATTGGATCGATAGCTATGTGGATCTAAATCCCAAACACTACCCTGGTGCATCCAAGTTAGCTTGCATAGAACAGGGATGGAGGACCCCTTGGCTTGACATCAGCCCATTTATAGAAGCAGTGCAGTGATTAGGAGCCAGTCTCTAGAACCAGATGCCCCGGGTTCAAATCTGCCTCCACCAGTCACAACTGTGTGAATTTGAACAGATTGCCTATCATCTGTTCCAGCTGCCTCATCTGTAACATGGGATTAAAAATATTCCCTACTTCTTAGGATCCTTGTGAGGAGCAAATGAGTTAATGTGCAGAAGGTGCTAGAACAGTGCCTGGTATGTAGTAAGAGCTATAAAAATGTGGCAATATAAGAACTTTGCAATCCCCTCCAGAGCACCACAGCTCAGTCTCCTGTCTTCATTAATCCCAGGATCCTAAAGCCCCCAGCTTCTGCTCTTGTCCACTGGGAACAATGAGTGAGTGGGCTGGATCGGCAACAAGTCATTTTTCCTTTGAAATGGTTGGGCTGGACCACCACCCACTTTGTTGTTTCTTCCCATTTTCTGAGTATCACAGAATGTAATATTCATGTGTCAGGGGATCCAGGATTGTATTTTAACATTTTACGGCCTCTTTGTAAAGCTACCTTTTCAATTTTAGAGGAGGCAGTTTTATGAGTCCCTTTGATAACCACTTAACTATTAAGACCCAAACAAAGAAGAGGAATGGTCAAAGGATAACAGGTACTCCCAGCCAGCTAGAGTCCCACTTCTTGAACATTATTCAGATTAGCTCCAGGACTCATAATTCTGTGTTTTCATTTATTGCTGCAGTAAAGTAAATGGTTCTTTTATCCAAATGTTATTTCCTGGCTATTAATTCAGTAGTTATTTTGGATTGTAGCACTCCTCTTTGATTTAGGGATATGGTGCCTTATAAATATTTAAAAGTTGAAGACTGACACTTGGAGGAATTGACTTTGATTTGTTTTGTTAATATCCTATGCCTACAGTAATTATAGGTTCGGAAGATGTGGTCCCATTCTCGACTTATCAGAAGACATGCAGAGCTTGTATTTCTATAACAAGGAAATTTGGCAACAGAAGGCTCTTCCCAAATCTTTTGCAGACTAGATCTCCATGCACACCTGCTAAGGACACACTCTACTCTTAATTCTTCATAATTTCCTCCAGAAACTGCTCTTGAACCCAGGACTGTGGATAAAAACTATCTATACTTCTCACAATAGCTGCAACTGGTCATTTATGAAAGGCTTGGAACTTTCTCTGCATCTACAAGTGCCAACAAGGGTTTACGACAGGGCTCAGGGTGATCTATAGACTGGTATGATTTAACTGTGGATCAATCAACCTATTAGGGGAAAAAAGACAAGGTCAGTAAGTATGGGTCTTGGTGAACCAGAGGTCACCCTACATTTTTCAACCTAATATTCTTATTTCCTTTCCATTAACATTTCATAATGAAAAAATGCCTATATTCTTTAATTTTTAAGATAATTAAGTGAATTTAGTGCCTTTGAAGAGTAGAGGATTTATAATGGCATCAGGGAATACACTATTAATAATCTACAAGGCAGAGGCCACCTGGAGAGCAGCACAGCCTCAATCGCCATTTATGTTCCTCAGCAACCACCTGCAAGGGGGTTAACTTCCTTTGCCAACTCAGAACCAGACTCTTCCTCTGAGAGGAAAACGTTGTGTCTTTTGGGATGATGCTTCGACCCTCTTGGGAAGTGGTTTTCCAGTTGAATTTGGGTTTGAACTTGAACAAACTACAACAAGCACAGATATTCCAAGTACATAGAAATTCATGTAATGTGTGGTGGAAGCAGAGTGTCCTTCTGGAGTTTCCCTAAGGGAAAGAAACGTGGCAGCCACCTCTAAGATTGTTACAGCCTAAAAGGCGAGGTCAGGATTGACACACGTGAACATACAGGGGTACAGAATAAAAGAAAGGTGTGCATGGTTGCCGCCAGGCCCATGCACAGAGAAACAAAGGTTTCTAAAAACCAAAGGCTGGCCTACCCCTGAGTTCTCTAGGTTGATCATTTAAGGTGTCATTTAATAAATATAATTCCTATAATTTGGGGATGACAATGATAAAGTCATTTTCTTTTGTTCCTTCCTTCCTCAGGCCCCCCTAAAAAACAATAAAGGGATTTTTAAGGCATAAATTTTCAAAAACAAAGAAATTAGAACACTCAACAATAACAAAATTTTGAAAGCTAGAAAACAGATGGATGAGTATTATGTAATTTAGCAGACCCAAGAAAACCAAAATAAACCAACACTGGGAAAAGCTGAGAGGCAAACGTATTTATGCCACAGAGCCCCTCTCAGATAGCTCCACAACTGGTTAAATAAGTACCTTTGGAAGTGAGGATGAAGGTGGGGCTATGTACAGGAACACAGCTAATCTAAGAAGCAGTGACATCTCCAGATCCTTTGTCTCACACCTCTACTTCATAAATAATGGGAGCTATGCTACCTTAAGAGGGTATAACAGCAGCTCTTAGGTTAGAGAGACACCAGCATGGAGCCTGAGGGTAGGAGTAAATGCTGAAGACAAGGTTGAATGAAGAGTTAGGAACCTGAATGAGGAGCTAGGGACAGATGCTGAGGCCCTTCCCCCAACCCGCTTCCCAGCCAGGCTCTACCCACAAGATTCCTCTCTGCGGAATCTGAGTAGCTAAAGAGCAAAGCCATAAGGTACCCACATTTGGTGGCTTTCCCAAGGAAACAGGTCAGTTAGATTCCCCCTCCAGTGACTTGTAAACTGAAAATCAAAGCTAAGGAAAATCTCTAACATTCTAAAGCCTTTAATATATGAAAATGATTGCTCAAAAGAATAACTGATTGGGACAGAGACTAAACCATCAGCAAATAAATGGATAAATAAAATGTATTACAGTTGACCCTTGAACAACATAGGGGTTAGGGGCACCAACCCCCATGCAGTGAAACTAACGCAGGAAACTTTTGACTCCCCCAAAACATAACTACTAATAGCCTATTATTGACCATAGAGCCGATTAACACTTATTTTGTATATCATATTTATTAGGTACTGTATTCTTACAATTTTGTTAAGAAAATCATAAGAAAGGGGCGTCCAACTCTTGATCTTGGCTCAGGTCATACCTGTCTCAGGCTCTGTGCTGACAGAGTGGAGCCTGCTTGGGATTCTTTCTCTCCCTCTCTCTCTGCCCCTCCCCTACTTGTGCTCTCTCTCTCTCTCTCTCTCTCTCTCTCTCTCTCTCTCAAAGTAAATAAGCCAAAAAATAATTCTTTTAAAAAAGAGGATCAAAGAAAGAGAAAATGCTTTTATAGTACTATACCTTTACCTACTGAGAAAAGACACATACAGGGGCAACTGGATAGCTCAGTCAGTAAAAGTCAGACACTCACAGTGTCTGAGGTTTTTGACTGTCAGTCAAAACTGACAGTTTACTCAGGTCATGATCTCATGGTTCATGGGTTTGAGCCCCCTGTCGACTCTGTGCTGACAGCTCAGAGCCTGGAGCCTGCTTCATATTCTGTGTCTCCCTCTCTTATCTGTCTCTCCCCAACTCACACTCTGTCTTTCTGTCTCTCTCAAAAATACATAAGCATTAAAAAATTGTTTAGAAAAAGACACATATAAATGGATTCATGCACCTCAAACCCATGTTGTTCAAGGGTCAGCTGCATACACATACAATGAAATATTATTCAGCCTTAAAAAAGAAGGAAATACTGTCATATGGTACAGCATGAATGAACCTTGAAAACATTATGCTACGTGAAATAAGCCAATCACTAAAAGACAAATGCTACATGATTCCACTTATATGAAGTATCTAATAATCAAACTCATAGAAACAGAAAAGAAAATGGTGACTGCCAGGGACTTGAGGGGAGAGAAGATGGGGAGTTGTTCATTGAGTGCAGAGTTTCAGTCGCACAAGATGAAAAAGTTCTAGATGCCTATTGTACAACCATGTGCATATAGTTAATACTGTACTGTATTTATTCTTGTTCTTCTATGTTGTGGGGAATAACCAATGTCTGGATTTTGGTCTAGTAATGTAAACTCTTATGGAGGAGCATGGAGTTGAGAAGGAAGGATTGGTTATATGGTTTCCAGGATGCTTAGAATGTCCAGAGTTGGATTTCATTGCTCAGTCAAAATAGTCCCAGGGTATAGATTACTCCTTGCATAATTTACACGCAGTGATTAGATGAGAAATATGAATCCAGAATGTCTCCGGTAACCTGAAAAGGTAGAAATGATTCCCTTAGCAAGAGTGGTCCAAAGGATATGATTAATCCCAGTGAAATCAGCATGAAAACGATGCCCAAGGATTTTTCCTTCCCTCTAAGTTTGTGTGGGGCAACTGATTGACAGCTGCCTAATGTGAGTGTTTTGAAAACCCTGAATATGTATGACCAGTCTTGTAATGTTGTGATGTTTATATAGAATGAAACTAAATGATACTGTAAATTTATTCTTTTGATGAAACATGCTTGTGCTGATCCTCCAGACAATTATATTTTATTAAGAAAATACTTTGTGCCAGAGATGTGCTGTCTGATCCTTTTCATCCTTCTGAATATACAGAACACATGGTAACAAAGTGCATGTGCACAGCTACAGGATATAAGGATACAAGAAACAAGGATATAAGAATACAAGAAACAAGGCAAAGCAGTGTATTCCCATGTCCTCCTCTGAATAGCAGCAATTAAAATTCACAGCTGCTGGCTGCCCAGATGTTTCTTGCATTTAGTGCTTTGTAATATGCATCAGAATATATTGTATAACTGCAGCTTCAGTAAACTAGACAGCTTTGTATTCTAAATTCTGCAGACTAGATCCAGTGTGTATATTTTTTCTTCAGATTAGCTTCATTCCCCACCCCCCCCACCCCCTCCCTCTTTATTTGCTTGGGGCATTTGCAGTTCAGAAACAAAAGACATTTCCAGCTCAGAGTTTAGCTGTATCAGAGTGTAAGTGCAGGTCAGGTCTGATTTATGTGGCACATCTGATAAGTAGGAAAAGAGAGCACGACGAGGGGGTGTGGAAAAGCTGGTGAACTTGGCTTGACTTATGTCTCCTGTTGTGTAGGCAGCCAACATCCCTCTGGTGTCAGAACTTGCCATCGATGACATACATTTTGATGACTTTTCTCTTGATGTTGACGCCATGATCACAGCTGCTCTCCGGATGTTCATGGAGCTGGGGATGGTACAGAAATTTAAAATTGACTATGAGGTAAGATGTTCCACCTTGGGTGATCCCAGGAGTGCACGGGGGACAACATGGTAGCTGGGTTTCCCAAATGCAAATTGAGGGTGATAACACTCAGCCTGCACACCTCATGGGATTGCCATTCTCATTGAGAATCATGGGAGTTTTGTGGGAGGACTTTGGCTGTTGAAGATCACTCAGACAGAAAGCATCGTTTTGATGACAGCCCACTGGAGACACATACTACTGCCTGATACGACCTCTCCCTTCCCGTTTCAGACACTATGTAGGTGGCTCTTGACAGTGAGGAAAAATTATCGAATGGTTCTCTACCACAACTGGAGACACGCCTTCAACGTGTGCCAACTGATGTTTGCAATGTTAACAGTAAGTGTGTTCAGTGGTGGTGGAAAGTCATCTGTCATTTTATGGACCTACAGGCCTTCTCCTTCACATTTCCATTTCTCTGACCAATTGCCATCTGATTTATTTCACACCAGAACTTACGTGCCCTGGTTATGGGAGTATATATTTCACAACAATTTCCGAGCTTTAAAACTGTAAAATCACCAACACCTTGAAGCAGGTGTAGTCTTGGAATGATTGCCTGAGCCTCTTTTCAATGTTTTATCTCAGGGAAAACTGGTTCTTTTTACAAAAAGAATGGTTGGATTTTCAAAGTAATCTTTTTGCAGAGGATATGGGTATGAGTAACAGAACAAAGAGATCACTGGGCAAGACTCTTTAGGCCAGTGGGTAGCCATAGTAGGAGTGTGTGAACATGACCCACAAGAACATGGAAGTCCTGAGAGAATGCCAGGGAAGATGGCAAAACATAAGTGTTTACACGTAAACATATATGTTTACTTTCAGGCTGCTGACTCTATATGTGTATGTGTATAAACATATTTACCATATAAAATAGAACACAAGTTTCAGATTATTATAACATAAATCTAAGTACCTTCCATCTTTGTACCCACACTAAAATTGAAACCCAAGATAGAGAACTCCAAATGACATACATTTGCCTTTGGCCAAATGAATAAGGACTGTTCTGCTCCTTCCTTAGGAAAGGAAATGCTCTGCCCCATTCTCTGCCTATTAAAATTTTACTCATCCACTAAGGCATTGATCTAATGCCAGTTTTCCCACAAAGTCTTCCCCTTTCTCCCCAAGCATCAATAATTACTTCTGTCTCTGCACTGTGTCTAGTACAACATGTCTTTCTTTCTGCTGTGTGTTTAAAGTCACAGATCTCTCATTCTCATGCTATAGAGTCAGCAGCTTGAAACTAAAGAGATAATTTCTTATTCTTTCAACAACATTTACTTGCTTGCCCAACATTTATTTATTGAGGGCCTCACCAGCATTTTGCACGCAGTCATGCACCTGGAACGTTTTCAACAGATGTGTGTTAGATTAACTTGAACTAAAGTGTGCATTAGCATGAAAAGATGGGACCAAAATGTCTTCACTTTTCTACTGGAGAACTTGTTTTGGGGGTCCTTAACTGCTTAAGGACTAGCAGATTGGCCTAGAAAAACTGGACTGGCCCTGTCCTTCTGAAATGTACCCCGTAAAAGAAGTTGACCAGTCAAATGAGGGAGGAGGATGCTTTAAATTATTAGCCTTAATTGCTTGAGGGCCAATGTTGCTTTAAGAAAAATAAATTAACCACTTGCATCTTGCTTTACCATATCAGATCTCGATAGACAAGGAGTAATTTTCTGTGTGCAGAGTTTATGTGTCTGGCTTACAGAACACATTCAATAAAGAAATTAACCTGTTATTTTGGAGAACTTCTGGGTTTATGGTGGATTGCCAAAAATAACTAAGCAGGAGCCTTGTTCAATGAAGGAAATAAAGGAATGGCCTTGATATTGTGAGTGAGAGATGTCAAAGACAGAAAAAGACTTCTATGACAAGCCTTAAAATAGTTGGGATGGGGGAAGTTAGCCAAGAGCAGTGGGGTCAGGGAGGACACTTAGGAGTAGAAGGAAATACATACCAGTTTTCTTCAGTAAATGTTTCCAAAAGACGGACAATCTTGATCCTTTTCAACAACTTGAAGAAAGCAGAACTCTCAAACTCTCACTACAATGTGGGTATTCATGCTGCCAGAATATTCCAAGGGTATAGTTATTTTTGCAAGCCTGCTCAGCAACCTTGAAGAGTAGCACTGTGGGAGAAGGTTTCGGTTTTGTTTTCGTATTAATGCTAGCTCAAAAAGAGGAGAATTTTCTGTTAAAGTTCCCACCCTGACTTTGAAAAGAATACATTGATGAATGTTAGTTTTTCTCCTTCACATTGAATTGAGAAGCCACATCTGGAAAAGATATTATTTCCTGCTCATTAAATTTTGCTGAACTTGACCCAGGGTTACAATAGGTTGAAAACGTCAACTTCTGTCCCTAACACAAGCCGTCTCTTCAACTTGAACATGGGCAACATGGTTAATGAGGATTTTTTAATTAAGAAAATAATTATAGAGATGAAAAAAGATTACTTGATTGGTGAAGAAAAGGATGAATTTAATTTACTCATCAGTTCTGATTTCTGGAATACGACCTCAGCCTATGGCAAAATGATAACTTCCTCACACTCCTGAAGACTGTTAGGAGCGTTCATTGTTTTGTTCTCATCAGTGGCTGTATTTGCATTGGAGTTATCTCATATTCCATTTTCATGTATTGAGTTAGAAACAAAATATTCTCTTAATATTAAAAGAAAGAACTCACCAAGCACCAACCACTGGATTTGTCCTGAGTCCCATAGCCAAAGTTCCAAAGCATATGAGCATGGCGCACATATGCTGAGTTTTCCTCTAGATGGCGCTCCAAGGCAAAGTTTCCCAGCCAGTTGCCAGTAAAGGAGGGAAAAAACCTTACAAACCTTCCCTCAAAGTACTTCTTTTCTTCTAGGATGGGAGATAATAAGGCACACACTTGCACACTCTTTTCTTAAATGAGGCACCAACAGAGCCAGTGTGTCCAAAAAGAGACCTTCCTATCAGAATGGGCTGCATTCTGACTGCCTTGCCCACAGAGCTGTTAGCAGGAATAATACGTGTGACCTTACATCTGTGCGTGTTGTATATTTTTCTAAGCCCATTGTCTCTGAGAGTGGGAAAATGCATAGTTCTGTGTCATTGCCGAGCAAATTATGACACCACGTACAACAGGACAAGCAAGTTGTAAATACACACACCAGCTTCCAAACCTTTAACCCTGAAGTAATTTTGAATATGGAAAATAAACTTACTGACTCAGAATTACATTTTGCAAAAGTATTCAACTGCATGTCTAGGTAGTGAATCAGTTTTGTTCCTTTGTGGGCAAAGAAAAAAGAAGAAAAAAGAAAAAAGAATGAACCCCTTTGATTAATAGGCAATTTGATGTAAAAGGGTGGAAATTTAGCTCACTGGGAACCCTACTAATGACTTTCTAATTTATTCCATACCTCTGGCCTGAAACTCCAAATTTTGAAATGAAAGCTTCAATATTATTCTTTATTTAGATAGTTAAAATTTACCAAATATTTGGAATTCCTTCAATATTATTCTATATTTAGGTAGTTAAAATTTACCAAATATTTGGAATTCCTTGAACAAATACAGCCTGTAGTGCCAGCTACTATTTGTGGTTAAAACAAAGAATAAAAACCTGCAGATCAAGAATAATTATATAAATTCTCTTTGTTTATGGAAGCTTGTAGGATAAATATCCCATTAAGCACATACATAACGAAAGATGAGAAACACATTTCTTAAATTGGCAAGGCAGGCCAGATAGGGAAAATGGCTGTGCTTTTGTTTGCAGTCTGTAAAATAAAAGGTATGTGGTGGTGCCAAGGTTGCAGAGACATTTTTCGGTTTTATAAATGATGTATGAGAGTTCTGACAGATTCTCCGGGGGAGAGGGGGTGGGGGTGAGAAAAGGTTTCCTTAAGAGTCAGTGTTCTTTACTATCCCATAAATGTACTCATTAGCACTTTGGGCCATGCCCTGCATCCTGTAGGGCTCAATAGCGATTCATTTGAACGAGTGGATTTAGTTGAGGGTGATGTTATTCATGTTGCTTAGTGTCCAGTTTTTTAAAAAACTATAAAACGATGAACAACTATCACTGTTAGAAATCTTGTTTTTCCTTCATATCACACTAAGGTTCAGCTAGGGTTCATATAGAATATTATGATCCTGCAGAATTCACTGGATATGAAAAGAAAAGAGCACATGATCACATTAAAATTTATGGTGCTGCTGGCGGCGTGGCGCTGCTGGGGGATTGCAGTTAAACACTAATAATAACCAAGTATCACAGCAAACACAGTGACACCCCCCTGACATTTAGTGGGGGCTTCTTAAATCTTAAATGTGGAGGTAGCGTGTTTAAGTCCATATTTGTGTTGTCAACAAGGTTATTTTCAGAGATAAGCCAAGGCATTTTATTGATCATTCAAACTAGAGAGGAGAAGGGACGTTTAGGGAGAAAAATCCGTCCTATTCACCAGCTTGAGGATAATGCGCTGTCTGCTGTCTGCCATTTTCAGAGAAGTCTTTGATTTTTGAGATAGAAAATTTATTCTGGAAGGAGATCTGAGAAGCACAATTAGAACTCTTCCCACCTCTCCTGCCACCACCCCTACTCCCGGCCTCCCAAGAAGGGCAGAACCAATTAAATTTTTTTAGAACCAATTTAAATTTTTGAATCAAATATTTTCATTAAGTAACCAGAATCCTAATCTCACCAGAAATCTAATTTCTTTGTTGATTGTAACATTGGAAGGTCCAAAGAGTTCTGCCTGTTTTGTTCTATAACTGTCTCTAATAAAGTGACAAACAATAATCATGTTTATAACTATCAACCATCATTATATCTCCTTTTCAATATAAGTAGTAACTACTCTATCTGCTGTAAAATAAATAGCAGCATTATCATAATAATGCAATAAAATCTGCGTGTTAGAAAAGCTAGTTCTTTAATCTTCATGTAGGTATGCCTTGACTTCCAGTGTAACTTTAAAAGATGGTAAATGTTTAATTTAGGAAAAGAGTGATTTTCAATGTATTTGCAGAATATTAGCACTGAGCGCTATAAATTAACTATGGAGCTAATCAATTTGAATACTGTTTAAATTACATTTAAGACTCCTGCCTTTTAATCATTTCAGAAGATTTCTATTTTTATTCTCTCTGGCCACCTCTGAGAGCCCCAATTAGGCACTCCATGCTTCTAGTTGACATTTCCTTTATCCACATTTATTTTATAAAAGGAAAAAGGCAAAGCCACACATAATTAAGAACCTGTGTGCTAATAACCAAACATACAATTGGGCAGAAGGATAATCCAATCCATTTCCTCACACAGGAGAGTAACCTCCATAACTCACTTTAAGCGCTGCCATTCATGAGTTATGGGTCATTCCCTTTCTAGTGAAAATAAATTCTCCCGCACCATCAGCCAGAGCTGGGTATTTTTCTTAGGACATGTAAATTGTAAAACTGTATGAAAATAATCATGTCCAGCATTTCAGGGAACGTATAAGCTCTTGCTTATGGACACAGGCTTGTAAGGAAATGAATGTGGTTTCAGGGTTGGGGCTGCCTAGTTACAATATAGGATTTTTGGTTAAAGGGAATTTATTCTTGAGATTTTTATGGTGTTGGTAAACTGCTTAATCTGTCGCTTTGTGTTTTATGACACCAGCCAAGTCCTCCAGGTCAGGGAGACCCAGCAGCAGAGCCAGGGTCGTTTATCACAGCCTCCATTTTCCACGGTTTATAACTTAGTGATGGCACTTTCTTGGGGCTGAAAACTGGCACTTCAGGGTGTCAAGTTGGGAGCTTTAAAAAGTTTTAATTCTTCATGAGTCCCATGTTCAATTTTGGCTCAGTGATGGCTAATAAAAATTTGGGTAATCTTTGAAGAGCCATCATATTCTTGAAATCCATCCGCCTGACCTCTTGTACTCTGAGAGGTCTGTCTCCACACAATTAATGTTCGCCAAATAATCTGCCTCATTTTCTGTGCTCACAAACCACATGTTGTATCATATTCAGTTCAGTAGTAATTTATCATAAACTATAAACTACCTTTCCAAACAAGAACAAAAAAATCTCTGCCCTCAAAAAAAATTGCAAAGCACATATATTTTTGGTGTTGAAAGCTAAATCCTCAAGACTCAATTATGCTTTTTCTTGTTTCTTTTTGAAATATAATGTGTGCTGCATATGTGCAGGTACATTTCTTATATTACCTAAATTGAAATAGAAACTAGGATTTTTTTCACATCTTATTAAGATATCTACCCTGAAAATTCCCATAATTATACCATTTGCATATCTTTTTACACATTTTATCAAAGTCTGAGAGCAGAGATGTGTGGCCAGTTTTTATTTGACTACACCATATCTTCTTGATAATGAATTAAAGTGTGTTGACCAATGCCAGAGGTTTGCTTTAAAAGACTCTAGCACACAAACAAACAAAACAATGCATGTGAACAGAGAGGTGAAACGGGACCAGCAAACCATGGATCCTGTTGAAATTAGGTAATGAACATGTGAGGGTTCATCATAGTATTCTACTTTGTGTGTGCTTTTAGCTTGCCAAAATAAATTCTTTACATTAGGATGATAATAGATTAAAAATTAAGTCTTGGAAGTGGTTAAAAAATAACTCAACAACATTTATTAAAATCAACCCAATTTTTTCTCATGCATCAAACATTTTCTCAACACACGTAATTACACCAGACAGACCACCAAGTTTTGCTACCTCACCTTTCTCAGACTTACACGGACAAACATTTGCAACATTATTTTAGGTTGAGAGTCATAGTATGTCCAAAACATGACTTAGATTTTACTGTTTGATGGCAAGTGCCTTCAGAGGCTTCTGCTTATAACAGAACGTATTTAACAGAAAGTATTTAAATGTAGACTGTAAGGTTTCCCCAACTCTTAGCTTGGTAAGGGAAGGGTCATTGTAGACTTAATCAGTATTTGGCTGTTCATCTTGAGGAGAAAGAGAAGCAAATTTGATCAAACTACCTCACTCTCATGGATAATTAGACAAACTACAACTGGTTTGTGTAACATTACATGCTTTGGTTAAAGAGACATGTAAACATAGTGCTGCATGTTGGTCCCCTAACAGCTGGAAAGGTTCTGGTCTCTGGACCTCAAAAATAGGACTGAAGTGCCTCTTTTTCAGCTCAGCACACCCAAATACTGGCAGGAAAATATTGCTGTAAATGCCAGTGGGCTATGGCCATTAAATCTAGATGCTCTGGTTTGTGCAGTAGGGTTTTTCCCCCAGTAGAGGCCTGTGGCTGTGAACACCTGTTCTTCTCTCCCTGGTTGACAAAGATAGGATTCTATTTTTCAAAGACAGTAAGATATGGCATCAAGTAGTATACATTAATTCATAAGCACTCTTGGTAAGTAATTGAAATCTGCTTCCACCTTAAAGCTTGAGAAAGTCTTCTGCCTAAGCTCGTTGCTTTGGAGCAATTGAATAGGTTGATGCCCCTCACCCTGCCCCTTGGATTTGTATGTTGAGAGGTAGCCATTCCTTCTTGAAGCAAACAAACCAGAGCCTCGAAGAGAAATATGCTGGGCTTGCTGTACATGCCCATGGAGCCCAAACATGTGCCTTAACAACTATCCCGGCTCTGATCCACCCACACTGGGATACATGCTCAGTTGGGAGGGTGACTGAAGGCACCCTTGCCATAGCACCTTTGGTTCTTATTCACAGATGTAAGTTTCACAGACAGACATGAGCATCTACAATGAAACCCTCAAAGAGTGCTCTTTGGCTAAAGGAAATTTGATTTTAATACTGTATCAAACAAAGATCCCAGACAATGACCCTGCAACACTCTGCACACCAGAAATTAAGAAAACCAGAAATTCAGTGTTGTTGCTTTAAATGCTGCATTTCAGCCCCAAGCTCACATCACTTCCAAGTTGAAGTCATGTGTAGGTCCATCAAGACATGGCACAAATTAGGGATATGGTGTGCAGATTCTGTGAGAAGGGCACTTCCTTGAAAAACCATATTCTTCAAAACCCCTTGGAATTGAGCAATCCTATTTGCTCTTCTTACCCAGAAGAGAGACAAGGATGAAGGGGAGAAGAAAGATTCCTCAAAAACCTACCTCAGTCTCCCTCAACCTTAGCCAATCCACTGAGGACTCTGCTTCCATGCCTGGCCGTCAACCTCCATGGAGGAACATTTGGAACCAAGAACCTTCAGTTTGGAATTTCTGTGACCATTAGGAATTTCTAGTACATCATTAGACTACCTCCCTTGTCAGTCTGCCATCTGCCAGATCTTGAAATCAACAGGATGAATGATGATACTCATCATTCAGTATCTCTGACACCCAAATTGTGAAGGCAGAATTTCTGGCATCACTTTCTCAGATTCCCATGCCCAGAGCTGCATTCACACTTCACACATGACAAGGGGCACACGGCCTGTAATCTACCATCTCCAGAAAAAGAAAACGGGGTGGCTGGGCACTTCCGTGCTTCCACCATTACTCTTTTCTACAAAGCACCGCCAGTGTTGTGAGGGCTTCTCTGTAGAAAGTGAACTACACGGCACTGCTCTGGTTGGCACACGGCATGACCAGACTACATGTGCAATGAGGGCCAGAGTCATGCCTGTCTCTGTTTCTTATGCCTGGAATGGAGTAACTGCTTAATGAATATTTGCTCGATGAATAAAGGAATGAATGGACGTTTTTAAGGGTGTTAGTGCTCTGTGCCTGGTATCTAGAGTGGAGTAAATGTGTTATGAATATTTGCTTAATGAATAAATGAAAGAATGACACTTTTGACGTTGTCACTATTTTATTCCATGCTAGGACAGTTTGATGACATATGGGCTTATTTTTAAAACAAAATGGAATTTGCCTACACACTCATATATATAATCCCACTACTGGTAACATTTTGATGTACATACTAATAATCTTTTTTTATGTGTATATTGAGAATTTTTATAAAGTTGGGATATTACATGTAAACCATTATATCTCTTTTCTCTCCAAACCTCATTTGTAAATCATTATTTATTATCAGTTACAATTGATGCACCAGAGTTTACATTTAGGCTCAAGGTGTCCAGTGCCTCTGCAATATCAACCTATTACTATTCAAGAATAAGATCCTTCGTGGTATAAAGCACACACCAACTGATTCTTTAGAGCCATATCCTCTAGCACTCTATCTTCACAAGAATATTTAACAGCTGCATAATTGTACCCACACTCTCACTTAGGTGGCTGAATAGCACAGTGGATGAGAACACACTTGGGAGCTAGGTTGCCTAAACTCTAATCCACCTCTGTTACATCCTAACAGAGTAGTTTGGTGCTTCAATATCCTTATCTGTAAAATGAGGGAGATAAGAACAGTATTTCCCCAAGAGGGTTCTTATAAGGTTTAAATGAGTTAATGTGTTTGAAGTACTTAGAACAGTGGCTGGCATACACTAAGCACTATGGAAGTGTTATCTGTTGTTAGTAACATCCCAAGCCTTTTCTAAGATATACCAGTTGCTTGATACATAATAAGCACTTAATAACATTTGTTAAATGAATGAAGCCTTTATAGCACCATCTATATTGTGTTGATATTATGGCTATTGTTTTTTAAACTTTTTTGGATTCTACAGAGCCAGAAAGCAACAGTCATTTTGCTCTGTCCATGATATCCTTTCATTCACTAGAATTGTGTGGGGTCAGCTTTGAAATGATAGTATATCCTGGCTGGTTTAAATTTTACATTGATCAAATGAGAGGAAATTACTGGGTAGTCTAGGGTACTCCATGAATCAATCTAATTGTCTGGGTTCTTTGGATCCCATTGATTATATGCTTTAGTGGCTGGAAGCAGGATTATCTCAGCATAAGTTTTAACCCAAGAAAGGACTCTCATTGGAAGCCTGCCTGGAGGGTAGCCACAGGCTTTTCTGGAAAGGGTGATGTGAGAACCAAGTCTATAAGCCTTGACTATCGCTTTGCTTAGATGTATTGTATCCATTGCCTTACATTTTTTATATGGACCATGAAGCAATACAGGTGAGAAAATAGATTAATTTAAAGGTCAATAAAACCCATAATTATTGGGTCAGGAATTGAAAAGATGTAATTGTATTTGAAAATAAAAGAATAAAATAGAATCATGCGTGAGATAACTACATTAAATAATACTTTCTGCTTCCACTGTGTTCTTTTGAAAGTATATTGTCCTCAGAAGGGAGCTGACTTTTTCTCCTCTACATGGATAAGTGTAGGTCTGAATGAAAAGGGCTTAAAGGAAGATGGATGGGGTGGGGGAGGGGCAAACAGACACTTACTGGCAGGTGGATATGTTTCAAGCCTGATGATTCTCTAGAAACCATTTACCAGGCAGCTTTAAATCACAGCCAGGAGATAGGTGCTGCTTCAGTAACTCAGGTATCATGGTTGAGAGAGGTAAATATGTTCTGTGTGACTGTGTGTGTGCTATACTTCAGGGATTCTTTATTCTGAGGATCTGGAGTTGGGCGCCATGGTCTTTGAATACCATAACATTATAGAATAATTTCTGGGAAGAGAGGCCATGGCTTTTATCAAATTCTCAAGAGTATCCATGATCCAAATAGTTTAAGAGCTGGATGTGGATTCCCAGGAAGGGGTGCCTGGGGAGGAAAGTGGCTGCATAGAAAATCATAGGAAAATATATTCCATCATTTTATATAATGGGTGAAAACTGATGGCTTAAAAATGACTCAAGGATTTGACCTAGAGCCTATTAGAGACATTTAGTTTCAACTTCTAATTAAATATCTAGTCTAATTACCTTATTTTAACATTATCCCTATTCTTACTCTTCTAATCCATCAGCTCATTCCAATCAATAACATTTTCACAGGCAAAACCTCTATAAATTTTAGTGCAGTTCTATTGTTGTTTATAGCACTGATTTCCACAGTATTGTGGATAATTATTTCATATTTGATAGACTTTCAGTATTTACTTATTATTAGCAAGACCCAAACCCAACAAAACTGACTTACAGTTTCAAGATGACAGATAAAGACCTTTATATCCCTTTTCCTTTCAAAATCACACCAAAATAGCAAGGGAACAAGAAATGGATGCACATCCCACCTTTCATGGAATCAGAATTTATGAAGGCAGAAAATGGAGGGAGGATGTTTATAGCTTAGTAGAGAAAGTAGAAGAGCTTAGTAGAGAAAAGGAAGATCTAACCCAAGTGCCTTCGGGGTGAGGGGATAGAGGAAGTGGTACACGTGAGAAACATCCCCTCCAGAACCTATCAAGGCTCAGGATCGAGTGGCATTAGAGAACACAAAAATGAAGTAAAGTGGAGGAAGGGAGTGATGAAAACACTGAATCCCCAAGTCCCCCCCTCCCTCCATGTAGTCAGAGGCCTTCTTCTCCTCACCTATGCAGGAAACCAGAATATTTGCTGCAGAAACTAAACCCCAGACTTGAGAACGCCAGCAAAAGAAAAGTTAGGGTGAGGTACACCCTGAAAATGGGAGAATTCAGTGAAAGTCTACATTCTCAAACATGAGAAGATACAAATCTCTTTTCTTATGTCAACATCCCTGATTATACCATTTCCAGGCAAGAGATTGGGAAGTCCATAGAAAATGAGTTTAGATACTGACATTTGGGGCTTTCCAACAAATGACCAGCTGGCCATCTGGTCACCTTGTGGGAAGGCCCAGAAATCTACAGACACCACTGCTAACCACTGGTATGAGGCAAACATTATAATGCTTTACTCTTAGATGAGCAGACACTCAAGGATATCAGGTATTTGAGGGAAACCAGCAGAGAGAAAAAGGAGTTTAGAGGAAATGGGTAATCAAGGAGCAGAAGAGAATGTCAGAGGAATTATAATTACCTTCAATAAGATAAGAGACAATAATGAGAGAAGAATAGCATGCTATAAGAAAAGGAGCAACAGACAAGAAAATGCTTACAAATTAAAAATACTATTTTTGGAAAGTAAGAAGGAAAAGTCAATATGGGCATTAGGAAAGAAGAGACAAGAAAATAAAGGAATCGATACAGGAGGTCTAATGTCCAATTGGAGCTCCATTCAAATAGGACACAAAAAATAGTGAAAAGGAAACTATTTTGAGGAAGATTACAAAAACATTGTACTGAAGAAACTGAGCCTCCAGGTTGGCCTTACCAAGCCAAATGATGGGGGGAAAAGTCCCAAACCAAAGCATATCTTTGAGAAATTGCCAAACACTAGGGATAGAGAGAAGATCCTAAGAGACAGAAAATCAAATAGCATACAGTATTAGGAATAGGAACTGGATATAATATACTTCTCACAGATGGCTTCAGAAGTTAGAAAACCATAGAGCAGTCTAACTTTCTGAGTGGAAAGGTTGCAACCTAGAATTGTAGGGGAGGCTAAGAATGGAATAAAGACATTTTCAGTCCTGCAAAGCCTCAAAAGTTAATTCACTCCCCCAGTGTTGAAAAGGTAATACCCTTTCTCACGCCGTGACTGGCAGATGTGCTTCTGCGAAATGAGGGAGGAAATGAAGGACAGAGTGTGGGATGCAGGAGGCTTGAGGTCAACCCCAGGAGAGAAAAGCTGGCAGCAGACAGAGAATCCAGACCACAGGGCAGGACCAGGCCACCACAGGAAGTCCCCAGGACAGGAAGGCATCTAAGAAATGATGTGACCCTTTGGAGAGCTGTGTAGGATGTGAGAAGACTCAGACATTCAAAGAAATCATCACTCCAGGAAAATAAAAACATTTACATCAGAAAGGAAACAAGCCTGGGATCCTAGTTGGCTCAGTAGTGCCTATGAATAGAGGGCGGATCAGGAAAGCGCTGTATCTGGATTGCATTGTGAGTGTGGGGGAGGCAAGAGAGTAAGCGTGAAGATCATGGTCGCCCATCACAAGACATCAGTGTTTAAGGGCAAACTCTGACACCTGTAGGCTGGGAGTTGGCCTGCCTCTGCCACATACTAGGCACATTTCTTAGCTTCTCGGTGCCTCTATTTCTTCTTACCTGGAGATAACAGTGGTTTCTACCTTACAGGGCTGTGATGAGAATCAGGTCAGTTAAACAGTTGTAGAGCTCTTAGGGGAGTGTCGGCACATTAGAAGGGCTGTACAGGCACTTAATGAATAACCAAGTGCTAATAATATATACATACTATATAGAAATGTGGTAGAAAATAATCACCAAATTAGGAAAAGATTAGGTGCCTTTGGGAATCAGAAAAGGGGAAGGATAAGGAACTACTGTTTTTGACCCTAAGTCTGTTACTACAATTTGATTTTTTAAAACTATTCAGGTAATACATTGAAGTAAAATAAAAGTAACTTAAAACAAACAGCCAACTCCAAATTTTAAAATGAAGGGGCACACACAGCTTTGATATGGGCTATCTCATCCCCCCCAGCAACCATTTACTAACTTTCCTATTTGCTATGCTAGGGAAATTATATATATTTCTAAATGTAACAAGGAACTCAACTTAATTTTTTAATAGTTTATTGTCAAGTTGGTTTCCATAACACCCAGTGCTCATCCCCACAAATGCCCTCCTCCATGCCCATGACTTCCCTTCCCCTCCCCCCACCCCCATCAGCCCACCCAACTTAATTTTTAAAAATAAAACTGTTGACACAGAAACTTATTATTCAGTTACTTCTGCAATAAAATCATACTTAATTAAAAAATAAAGTTTTCGTTGCTCTAAGAGAAGAGATCCTAGTGGTCCTCAGTTTGGGGAAAAAACGTACATGAAAAAGGAAACAATTTGAACCCTACTTTCCCCTCCTTTTGCCCTCTGGTAAATATTTTAACAAATAATGAAATGGGAAACTTAATTAAGCACAAGGAGGAAGACATAAAGGCTTTGGGTCAAGAAAATGCATAGTCTTGTGTTTCTAGAGGCTACTGTCCCTACTAAACTAACCAAAGGAGAGCAGGAACAAAAGATTCCTGGTTCCGTAATCATATCACACTGCTCCCGTATCTCCCCTATCTCACGCCGAGCATAGGCATTTCATAAGCATGCTACCAGAGGCTAATAAAAAAAAGGATTCTAGGGGCACTAGGGCGGCTCAGTTGGTTAAGTGTCTGACTCTTGATTTCGGCTCAGGTCATGTTCTCACAGGTTCATGAGTTCAAGCTGACAGCACAGAGCCTGCTTGGGATTCTCTCTCTCCCTCTCTCTCTCTGCCCCTCCCCTGCTGATTCACGGGCTGTTTCTCTCTGTGTCTTCTCTCTCCCTTTCTCTCTCTCAAAAATAAGTAAACTTAAAAAAAAAGAAAAGGATTCTGTGTAAGAAGATACTCTACCTCAACCTGGATTGCCAAATCCTCTCTCAAAAATTTTATATATTTTTATATATTTATATTTATATAAAATTTTCTCCTCCTACCAGTAGACACTCCTCGCTGCAGTGTAGAATCACAGAACACATTTTGCTCTGGGCCTCTGCCAAACTGTCACTGTATCTGGATAGTGTGGCATCCTCTCTAAAAAAGGCACAAAATAGTCTGAACTTTGTCCTGGTGTGCCAATGTGGGCCACCATGACAGCCAGCTAATCCATCACTGTGGGGACCTTAGGCTGTGCAACTGACCACCCAACTGACTGTCATCTAAGGGGGGTGGCAGTTAATCATTTCCTTAAGTGATGTGGGTATAGAAACAGAGCTGATTGTTGCTCAGCAGAAGAACCTTATCCATTCACCCTGCCCCGAGTAGTGACTGTGGCCATTTCCCCCTTCTTCCCAGACCGCAGGGTTTCAAGAGATTCTGACCGAGGTGGAAATTTTAGCGGTGATTGTGGGATGCCTGTGTCATGACCTCGACCACAGGGGAACCAACAATGCCTTCCAAGCTAAGTAAGTGTTCTAATTGTTGTTATTTTAATGCATTTGCCTTTCTGTTCAGAGCCAAAGGTGAGGAGTGCTAAAGAGTAAAGCATTAATTTCTGGCATCCGAGGCCAAGGCCACGCAGGCTTGGGTGTGCATGTCATGGGGCTCATCCATCTTTATAATTCCCTATTCTTCTTTTAATTGCAAATTTGCCCTTCATGTCATGCTTGTTGATTTGGTCTGTCTCTGTTGACCTCAGTCAGATAACAAAGCTCAGATTTTAAACGACCTATTTTTTTTTCCTTCCAGAATATTTGCCTTCATGGCATTATAAGCATCTTGGACTTGCTACTCTCAAAATCAGGTTTTGAGACTATTAAAGTAAAAGTGGCCTTTGGAATTTTATGAAGCAAAATATGTTTCTTCTCCCAATATAATCTCTTCCAGGTTCTTTAATGATGGGTATTGTATAAACTGCAGTGAACTAAAGCGACGCTAGGAATAGGGTCTCCGCAGCTCCCATCCCTCCGCCCACAGAAAGGTGGGAAGCAAACAAAGGGATTGCATCAGTCCTGGGGCTGTGTGAGCACATAATGTGCACAGACAGAATAATGTGCCCCTAGGCAAGTTGGACCAGCTGAGATAACTGCTAGTTGGTGGCTCACGCTGTGGTCTTATTTGGAAATAAGACCAAAACCCCGATCTCCTGATGTATAGTGAAGGTCCAGTTTTAGTGTTCTTTTTACTATCTGTTTGCAGACAAAGTGATATGTGGGTTCAGGGACTGGAGCAAAATGTTTGGGGCTGGAAAAGTTAAGAAAGGCTTCAGCAAAGAGGCAAGATTAACTGTCAGATCACTGATTGCCAAGCCCCCAAACAGGTCTACCTCCATAATGTGAACATCAAGAGCCCTCTGTGTCAACAGCATCACTCCCTTTGTTCCCCAAACGTCGACCTATTGGGACCTTGGACTCCTGGCTCCTTGCATATCCTACAATCAAATGAATTTTGATTTTATACACTTTTCTCTGCTTCCTGGATCCTATTAATAGCCCCTCACTTTGACCCTCTCTTCTCAATATCCTAAGATTTCTTGACCCTCTTAACTTTCTGTGACATCCACTCCACAAAAACTCAGCCCCAATTCAATCAAACGATTCAATTTCTTGCTACTCTACCTAGACTTTTATAGGCTTTGGGAGAAAATGTCACAATTGTAAGAGGCGGAGACATACCAAATATGTACTGTCCCAACTCAGCTTGAGCCTCTGTACTCCCCGCAGATCTTTCTGTGTCCCCAGCCAGCCACCCTCCCCCCTCCTTGCTCTTAGCAGTTATGTGGACCAAACTGTTCTCCCTTCCTAAAACACCTCCTGTCTACCACTGCCCCCACACCACTCAGCAGATCACCTTGCCTCCTCCTTCACCGAGAAAATTGAGGCCATCAATTGAACCCTCCCTCAATTTCCTCCCCTGCCATGTAGAAACTTATCTGTCTGGCCCCATCCTTTCACCCTTCCCTCCTATCTCAACCAAAGGGCTGTGCCGCCTCCTGTCTGAGACTTATCCCTCCACCTCGGCTTTGGGGGCCTTCCTTGCCCCCTCCTGCGGGACCCCGCTCCATCAATCTTCCTCCCTCTGCCCTGTGCCTCCTTTCCATCTCTACTAGTGCTCAGCATCCTGTTAATGTCCTGTGAACAATTTTCCACCATCTTGAAGAAGCCCTCCGGCTTCAGTCCTGTTTCTCCCCTTACTTTCCAGTCATTCTTCTTGGAGAATTGTCCCTTCGTTGTCTTCACTTCCTCAACCTTTGCATCCCACATGGTCGTCCAGTTCCACCTTATCAGGGGAGCCCACCACTGGCCCCTGTTCCCAAAGCTGAAGGACACTCTTTTTGGCCTTTTTCCTTGGTATTTCTTGCCATGAGCTGCATTTTGCCACTCCCTCCTTCTAGGAACTCTCCCTTCCCATTGGAGCCCCACAGCCCTCTCAGTCTCAGTCTTTGCCTCTATACCTCTCTCTTTTCCTCTATCCTAGTGAATAGCAGGGCCAGAAATCCACGAGTCACCCGGATTCTCTCCTTAGCACCCCAAAGCTGACATCTCTGCATTCTTGAGTAACTACTGCTTCTTTGTACCCATCCTGGGTTGCTACAGCAAGCAGCCCATCTTCCCTCCTCCAGTGTCCCTTCTCCCTTCTTGGCTCTCAAGAATGATCTTTGTATTTCACGAAGCTGACTAAAGTCACTCTCCTGCTTAAAAGACATTCACTGGCTTCCTGTGACTTTCAGGATAGTGTTCAAATTACTTGGTTTAGCCCCTGAAGGTCCTTTTCATTCAGGCTCCTGCCCATTTTCCTGGCCCAGCACTCCTCCCACCCCCACCCCCATCAATGCATCAGTGTCCCAGATGCAGGGGCTATTGGGACACTCAGTGGGGTCATGTTAATTCACCTCTCTCTGCACCCTGGTATGCTGCTTCCCTATCCTGGAATGCCCTTCTTCTCCTTCTTTCCCCAAACTCCTCCAAAATCACCACCCTCTGGGTTTTATCTCTGAGGTACCGTCATAGTCAGTGTATCTTCCTTTCACACCCTGTCTCCAGCCCCCTACCGTTCTGCCACTTATGCATAAGGAAGAGATAAATGTGTTAGAATTATGTTCATAAATCCAGACTGAGCACCTTGTGGGCTCTTTTAAGAGTCAAGTGCACACAATACTTGTGCTCAGATACCAACATCCCCTTCCAGAGAGAGCCTGTGTATCACACTGAGAAAGGTGGCCCTTTTTGCTAATTGACCTCTTAGGTCTTGGGACCAAGAATACATACCTAATTAAAATCCAGCTAATCATATTTCACCAGCCAGGAAGTCAGAGCTGGATTACCATGATATTGACTCAGTTATCTGTTGAGATCCAAGCTGCAGATCCACAGAGACTTGGGAGCTGTGGGCTGCCATTTTTGGAAAGCCATGATGACATGAAGTAGATAAGAAAAACAAAATGAATCTGCAGAGAGAAGAGAAGAGAGTAAGCATTCTCTTCTCTCAGAAAAAAGAGATTATACAACCCTAGAGACAGAGGAAAAACAGACTTGATCCTTGGCTTTCCACATCTCTACTCCATTTCCAGGAGATCCAGCCACACTTGTTACATCTGGGCATCTGACACTGCCTGAGACAATGAGGAGAACTACAATATATTTGTTGGTTCCTACCTCCTGTGCTCACCACCATACCTGTAGGGTAGATATCTTTGTCTCCACTTAACAGGGAGGGCCTGAGCCCCAGGCAAGTAAGTAACTTGCCCAAATTCATGCATCCAGAATGTGGCACAACAGTGTTTGGACCCGGGCTATCTGATTCCAAAAGTCATTGCTTAACCACCGCATCATGCTCTCTTTCATGACTTTGTATTATTTATTTGGGGCCTTTAAGCTTTCAGTTTATTGGCTGACTTGCCATATATGTGAGCTCTGGAAAACTACAAAATATTTTGACATCCAACAAATCAAGACAGAGCCATTAAAAAAATCCTAGAACTGAGCTAGACCTTGGTAGTCATATTTTTCAACACCTTAACTTTACAAAAATGGAAACTGAGGGGTCCCTGTAGAGACCACTATTAGGCAAACAGGCTTGAGCAACAGAATGTAGAAGGTGCCCATAGTGATCACCTAGCTGAATACAAACCGTCCCATTAGGCGAGCGACTCACCTCAAAATATCCTAACTGACCAATGGGCTACTTACAACCAGGCACAGTTACCAAAAAAGGGAGAATTCCATACATTACCATACCTCCTCATCTTCCCCCTTTAAAAACAGCCCCCACCCACAGCCTCCTTGCAGACAGCCTCTCCCTCTGCTGTCCTGCCCACAGCTCTCTTGCAGTGTATTCAATAAACTTCTATCTCCTTTCTTCTGCCTCAGGTGAATCCTTTCACCACCAGCACCACTGGCTTCCACCATATTGTCACCCCACATTTGGGGACCCCATCTGATAGGACAGACACCCCATTTAAAGACTACAGTTCCCAAGTCTCAAGTGACTGGTGTAAGATTAAACAACTTTCAACATATGAGATAAGGGTTAAGTTGCTGATGGCTGATAATTAGAATTCAAAGTTTAGGAGGTTTGGGGGTTGGTTTTTTTTTTTTTTTTTTTTTGCATCCTTATACCATGTGATCAAATCTGCTGTTCCAAGACAGTCTGACATGTTTCCTCAAGAAGATTAATCCTCTACGCAACTTATCAGCTCACAGGATGTCTATCAGCCCTGCTTTTACCTAAGCGAGTCAATTTTGAACTTAGAATACCAAATGTCACCACCACCCACCCTCTGTTAAAATGTCCTTCAGTAGTGAATACTGAAAGAGACCTTTTTTTTTTTTAATATTTTTATTTTATTTCTAGGATAGAGAGAGACAGCGTGAACAGGAGAGGGTCAGAGAGAGAGGGAGACACAGACTCTGAAACAGGCTCCGGGCTCTGAGCTGGCAGTCAGCACAGAGCCCGACGCGGGGCTCGAACCCACGAACCGTGAGATCGTGACCTAAGCGAAAGTCGGACGCTTAACCGACTAAGCCACCCAGGCGCCCCTGAAAGAAACCTTTTTAAATCATGGTGAAGGGATTGCCTTTTTATTGATTAGAATAACACTTTTTCAGTAAGTGTGCCATTGTTGAGAAAAGCCCTAGGAAGAAATCTAATCCTTATTTCCTTTGTTATTCTACAATAATTGAGTGCTTTTTTTGTGCAAGGCTCTGTGCTAGGCATTGTGGGAGAAATAAAGTATAACAAACAGTCCCTTCCCTAAAAGTATTCACAGTATAATCCCAACCTTTCAAGTGATTTGGAAATAGATTTAAATGCACCAATTATTATGTGGCAAAGCATACAGTACCTCTTATTCATATATAAGGCTATAAAGAAACCAGAGACATTTAGCAAGGGACAAATTACTATATAAAATGCAAAATGCCTGTATAATAAAAAGTTGTGACTTTAGTTATAGCACAATATGATTTATTCTCTTAGCCTTTCTGATGAGTGAACCTTTGCATTTTCATATTTTATTCTTAATTTTTAAGTATTGGAGCGCGTGCAATGAATGATCAATAGGTAGAGAGGGCCACCATACCACCATGCTTGGCAATTGCTCTGTGAACACCTCTCTCCTGTTTTCTCTAGGGACAGCATTTCCCACTCATCCCCCTCTCCATTACGGCTGCCCCCGATGATTAAATATCAGTACCAAGCAGCTTTGTAGTATATTCTCCTAGGAGACTTCTTCTATTCATTTCTAGCATAATCTCTTATACTCATTTATTGGGAATGAAAACCCATCTTGTCGCTTTCGGCCAGGTCCCAGAAGTGAAATCCTGGGGCACATTAATCTGCCGTGACAGCCTAATCCCATTCCTCACGACCTCCCAGCAATTCTCAATTTCCTAATTACCTTTCGTAGTTTTCCTTTTAAAACTTTCCCATAAGCACAGCCCTACACTTCCATTACATCTCTTTTCCAAAGAATATGCATATCTGGAGAACTGATGGACGCTTTTGCACATTTATTTTTTGGTGCCTGTGCAAAGTGTTGAATGCCTGTACGGAAAGAATTTTCACTTTGACTTTTTTTTTTTAGTAAGTTAGTCTCTCCTCAGTGTGTCACCTGTCCAAAAATGATAGTCTTCATTATGTCGGGATGACCTAATCAGCAATGAGAACCATAAACAATCACATGTATATATATTCCTGTGCTCATGGAATTTGGATATATAATACAGATATCCACAATTTGGAGATATAATATATCCATGATTTGTAATATTTTTATAATTATGTAAAATATTATGTAATATATTATAATATGTAATATTTTAATAATTACAGTGTATGTGCCCCAAAGCTCCTATATGATGGAAATACTTAACCACAGACAATTAAAATGGGGGCTGGTATTAAAGTTCATTTGCATGACATTATCACAAAATATGTTAACATACTTATTACTGTCAACCTTCAAGTCTGAACTATAATCTCTAGCCATAATACTTTAAGCTTATTAGGCAAGTAGCTAATTTTTTTTTTTTTACTATTTGTTTTTGAGAGAGAGAGTAGGGGAGGGACAGAAAACGGGAGGGGGACAGAGGATCCCAAAGTGGCTCTGCACTGATAGGAGAGAGTCTGAGGCAGGACTCGAACCACTAACCATAATCATGGTCTGAGCCCAAGTCAGATGCTTAACTGACTGAACCACGTAGGCACCCCATCAAGCAGCTAATATTTTTTTTAAGCACCTATTCCATGCCAGGCAATCAGGTATGATATGCACATAGAACATCCTGGAATTTCAAAAACCAAAACAAAGGCACACAGTGTGCATTTTGAAAAATGTATTTTCATAGAAAGGAACTCTGATAGAAAATAGTTAACTAAAATTAAATATTAATTAATCAGTGGTTACTAAGATTAGCCTAACAATTTTCCACTTATTAAATGGTATAGATTAAGGTAAGATTTAAAGAAATAACACATGCCTGATTAAAATGTAGTACCCCCCACCTTTGCAATTCTATTCATAATTATCCCTATGGAACCTTACCCTGTGTTTCCCCAACATGGGATCAGCTCTGAGTCTCTCCAAGGATTATGGGTCCCTGGGCCCCTGATCTGGCTGTGATCTTGGGCTGCTTCACGGTGGAGATGGAGGGCAGCTTATGACCAAAATCCTTCACATTGCACATATGTGCAGTTCTTGGCTCCTCTCATTAGCAGTGCAGACTGTGAGCTGTCAAGTCTCTGACATTTCCAAGTAAAGGCCAAATTGCCCTTTTAATGTCCAAACTCCCTGGAATGAGCAGGAAAGAGCACAGGGACCTGAATGGGTCCTTAGCCAGAGTCCCATGACTCCATGACTGCCCTTTAAACTATAGGATTCTCTGGATTTCTCTTGACTCTTAAGGTGCTCTAAATCCTAGTCCACAAGAGCTGGAAATAAACACACTTGAATGTGTTCAATGAACACTTTGCTGAACTGATATTGTTGAGAATTAAGTTGTTCTACATAAGCAGAATTTACAGGTAATTCAAAAAAACTTTTTCAAGTACTTAAAATGGAAATTGAGATGGGTTTTAATTGATTTAATAGACTGCAGTCTACTACATGTCATGTATTATGATAAGCATTTCTGAATATTTTATTACATTTTCATAAATAACAGGAGGTCGATAGTATTTTGCTAATTTTAGAGACAAAGAAACTGAGCCTAAAGCACCCAAGTAACTGTCCAAAGCTATTTCCAAGAGCAAGGGTCTGACTTCAAAGCCAGGGAAGTTTCCAGAGTTCTACCCTGAAATATAGTGGGACTGTGAGCTGGGAAATCATAGCAGAAGCTTGTCAGCCTTACCTGGAAAGTGGTTAAATGGACTCTGCATAATATTCCCAAGGGCTTTTCCCCTGGAAAGTCAAATACATTGGATATAGGACACATAGTTGTTGTGTACACTCAGACACTACATACATGATCCCCTGAGTTAAAAATTCTGTCTTTTGTCATCAGATCATCTGAAGCACTTCGATTGGACCTGGTTTCTATGGTATTTGTGTTATGTGCATTATTTTCTCTTATGGCCACATCTCATCTTCCTTACTAGTCTGTACATTTCTTAGCAACATGGCCTGTGTCTTATTTATTGCCATATCATCCACAGGATCTAGCCTAATACATAGAAGTTTTTCGAAAAGTTTACTTCATGGAGGAGTGAAGTACCCAGTTTCCTGAGAATGTATACACTCATGTTCCTTTGCCAAAGCAGGAAAAGCAGCCTGATCCAGAGAGCAGGCATGGGAGAATCATTGGTAGGTGGAAGACCCTGGTCACTTACCCTTCTGTCCTCTTTCAGGAGTGGCTCTGCCCTGGCTCAACTCTATGGAACTTCTGCTACCCTGGAGCATCACCATTTTAACCACGCTGTGATGATCCTTCAAAGTGAGGTACAGACGTAATCCTCTGCTTCTCCCCTTGACAGAAAACCAATACAGTGATGTTTGCTACCTCTTTCTTTGTAGTGCCACAGGTAGATACAGAGAAGAGAGACAAGGTTTTTCAGGCCAAAATGTTGCTTTTCTTGGTGGCTTTTTAAAATCCTTTCAGATGCCTGACCAAGAACCTTATTCAGTTCTTCTTGAGCTGATTCATTTGGGTTTCATGATTGGGAAGGAGACTTTTCAGATTCACTTAGCAGAGGAAACTGCTTACAGCTTGTCACCAGGGCATGGTCTTATCTTCTTTAAGGAGTACAGAAGCCCACTAGCAGAGTCACTTGACCCAAGTAGTGAGTGGCCCCACATTCCATTTTGCGAAACTCGAAGCCATTTTACAAGATGGTAGAAGTAGAAACAGGGTGAGAAAATTACACTTTATTAGCACAATTGAGAAAGCTATAAAAGATAAAAAGAACCCAAGATTGCTGGTGAGAGCAGTCTGAAAGTGAGAATTGCAGCTAAACTTGAGACCCAGGGCGAAAGCCATATGCCTCATTTTGCTTCCTGTCGCAATGCAGGAGTTGGAAATAGTTGGACTTGTGTACTTTTAGCTCTCCACAGAGAAATAGAAAAACCACTAACTGAATCTGGCTGAGGCATCTGAGTTTTAAATTGCCAGGAAAGGATCTGTTTAATTTTCTGCAGGCGTACAGACTTTTTTTTTTTTTTTTTTTGAGGCCAAGAAGGGATCATCTGTTCCCCATTATTTGTCAGTTCTCTAGCTGTGCCATTAATTATTATTATTATCATCATTAAGGCCCTGCTTCGCTGGAATAGCATCATTAAATATGGAGGGTTTTTTTCCTCCAGCCTATCTTGAGAAAGCATGTCTTTTGCAATATCACAAAAGCCTTCTTCGACCCCATAAAGGAGAGTCAGCAATCTGGAACCCGAGTGCGACTGGGGAAGGGCAAGCCCGCTGAGGGAGATGTATTTTCATTTGGGAATGAAACATCAAGGGTTAGGCTCTCAGTAACTCTGACAGAAACCAGCATCCCAGCATCTGCGACTCTGGAATTTTCCTGTGGAAGCCATGTTTGAGCTGAGCGCTATGGAAGAAGGAGGGAGGGCTAGGAGGAGCTTGGAGCTTAGGTACACACTGTCTTGTCTGTACTGGCAGTGTGAGGAGTTTACACCTCTGACCCCGAAACTCCCACCTTTGTAATAATAGGGATTATAAACAGGATGGTAGGGTTTTCTCGGAAGGTCATTTGCTTGTCCCCTGGGAAAAACAAACCCCGCTAACTCAGAATTGGTGTTCATACAAACAAAACACATTGGCTGGCCTTAACTCTGGGGTTCTCTGTGAAGAATACAGAATAGTAATCATGGAAATTCACCCTGAGCAACTGTTGTGTGAGTCATGGTCTGGCTATTCTCCCACACACACCCCTGTCCTGCCCATCAGAAAGGCAAAAATGCACCCCGGTTTTCAAATGAGGCAGAGGCCTGAGGCAAGTTGGTCCAGACCTTTCTCCCTCCACGTTTGGTTTTCGTTCCATCAATACCACTCCTCCATAAATGTAAATGACAGGAGAAGCAGTATTTCAGGGAGACAAATCTGTTTCAGGGACCAAACCCTTGAGGCACTGTAGAAGGCGTATTTGCATGTAAACAATACACTGACTGCAAATGAACTATTTTGTTTTAACAAACCCTATCTGGCTAACTTTATCACTCCGTTAGCTGTAAATTGTGTCAGTTACTCTATGTCCTTTAAAATTGTTAAGACACATTCTCTCACAAAATGATCAAGATCCTCAAATTCAGACCAGCTTTCTCCTGAACTCCACATAGTTTTGACTGTAACTTACTCATAAAGCTATTTTCTGTCACTGGGAGATGCTAGACGTGTGTCTGGGTACAGGTGATGACTATTCCGTGTCTGGGTCCAGGTGATGACTATTCCGTAGCTTCCACCACTTTCTCCCAGGCCCCAGAGCACCAGCCTATAATTGATCCTTGGGGCAAGGCTCAGGCAAAGAAACCTGAGCAGAATTATGCTGTGTCTACCTCTAGTTACTTGCCTTCTTCCTAATGGCTGAATTAAGGGTCTGGAAGAGTTCATTTGAAAATTATTATTAATATTGGACCTGGTCCCACGTGGAACCAATATACTTTGGTCTTCAAGGAGTGGAGGGTTCACCCAATGAGATAAATTAACTCAGGGAAGGAGATTATCATCTGGTGGCTGGTAAGAAGCTATTCGCTAATTGATATTCTGGTTCCCTGAAACAATTAATTTACTTCTTAGTGGAGAATAGTTTATTCTCAGTCATCTGCCCCTTCCTTCTATACCATCTTCTGACTCTCAGCACCAGCTTTAAAACCCCTGGTTCCTGGGCCACATGTTTATGAGTTCATAACTCATGCTAAGAAAACTTGATAAATGAAAAGTCCCTGACTTTCAAAGCAAATTAAATGAATTGTTGGTCACTTTGCAGGATTGTTTCACTTTACTAAAACAATTAGAACTGTCTAAGGTAGCTTAAACGAATTTTGATGAAAAGAAGCATGCCTTCCAAAGGTATGGAGATACAGGTGCAAGTTTTCCTAAGTAAAAGTCATTTAACAGGCCCAAGAACTATGCCAAGAACATTCTCTTATACACTCTAGCTACTCAGTAATTACGTACTGAATTTAATCTACCACATGCTTCATTAGGATGTATCTTCACAATTTAACTCCGGGCTTCTCAAACTCGGCAGTATTGACACGCTGGGACTGTACAACTGTCTTATGGGGACTATCCTATGCACTGTAAGAGATTTAGCAGCATCTCAGGCCTCCACCCACCAGATGCCGATAGCACGCCCAACCAGAGTGACAATAAAAAATGTTTCTAAATATTGCCGGAAGTTCCTATTGCCAAAATCACTCTCAGTTGAAAACCACTGGTGTAAGGTTTCTTTCTCCTCCTTGCAGTCATCTGTTGCCATAGCAAGTGCTTCCAAAATGCCAACTTAAGTCTTTATTAGTGAAACGAGTATTCATTTTAGGGTCAGAAAGATTCTCAAATTTTGTCAATTTCTACACTCAGCAATTCCACAGGAAATGGCAGCCAAATGGAGTTATTGGCACAAGCGTATCCATAGTAACACAAGTTTAAACATTTTCAGAGTCTTCTATTTAGGACTAATAAAGTCTCATAAAAGATAATAAAGTGCCCCTTGGTGGTCGTCCTCGAAAATGATTGCACTTTCTGGCTTTGCTGTGTTTTCCAGAGAGTCTGTTTGTATTTGTACAAAATTTTATTAATTTTTTTTAAAATGGTTTTATCATGTTCCCATTCTTTTTTCTTTTTTTTTTTTAATATGAGACACATGTAATTGACGATCTCAGATTCAATGTTGTCTTTGTGACTTTTTTCTTTCTCATTACAGGGTCACAACATCTTTGCTAATTTGTCCTCCAAGGAATATAGTGACCTTATGCAGCTTTTGAAGCAGTCAATATTAGCAACAGACCTCACGCTGTACTTTGAGTAGGTATTGGCACTTGATCTATTTGACAAATGGATATCTAAAATTTCATCCTATAATTAATTTTCAAGTCCATGTTGCGGGTCGCCTGTTATTCTACCACTGGTATCAATGTGTAAATGAGCTAAACTTTTTGTGTTGTTTTCCCCTTATCTAAATGAACTTCACTAAGGTGGTGTCTTCAGGACAAGAAAATCAACGCTACCATCATGAGATTTATAGCTTTCTTCTGTTCAATGAGCTTTGTTTGAAAATTTTAACTCTGAAACTAGGTGATGATCATTTTTATTTTAGACACTGGCTAAGATTGCTGTTTTGGACTATTATTTCTAGTGTTAATAGCAATAATAGTACTGACGATGCTAATGAAAGATTTGTTGCTGAAAGGTTGACTTGAAATCCAACTCTTCATTTCTTGCCTCTCTCTCTTTCTCAAAAGAGCTGTCTTCCTTTTTCCCAAAGGTCAGGCCTCCATCTGAGCTAGAAATCCCATCTGTCTTATTTTGTCTGATACCTGCTCCACCAGAAACCACCTCTTCTGGCAGCCTGGAAGTCTCTTCCTTCACCGATATGCACAGTTTCCTCTTAAAGACCAAACAATTTCCCTTCCTTAAAAAAATTCTTCCACTTGATCTGATGGAGATCTTTAATCGCTTTTCAATTTACCTTTCTTTTACTGCCTGCCTTTCAAAATAAGTGGAACATATTAGTACCTTAATTTTCCTAACACCTATTTACACTTTGAAGACCATGTGCACCTTCACATTCTACAAAAATTGTTCTTTCACAGGTCACCAGAAACTTCCTTGTTCTCAAATTCAGTGTCCTTTACCTATTTCTGATATTGTCTAGCTTTTTCGCAACCTCTGAAGGTTTATAGTCTTCTCATTGTCAATTTCTGCCCTCTTCTCTTCCCCAACATCCAGCTTCTTTTCTTCCTCCTTTTCTGGGTTCTGTGTGGGTTTCTTTTCTCCTTGTTCCTACATGAGTTCTTGAACCCATATTCTTTCTCAACTCAGATTTATTCTCTTAGCCTCATCTCCATATAACTCTATATATAGATATGTAGAATTCTCTGGAATTCTTCAGTCTAACCATCACAGTTTTATCACATATCTCCAACTTCCATCTCAAAAATCTTCATTGATGTCATTGCTTTCCAAGCAACCTGGAAACTTGGTTCAAGTTCAAGACCCTCCATAATCAGCCCCTAACCTTTTTTCCTCCTTATCTTCCACTTCTCTCCTACATGATTTGTCTACTCCAACCAGACAGACCTACATATTACCCTTTGAAAACATCTCACACAGTGCCGTTGTGCCCGAATCATACCGTTTCTGCATGAAATCCTCTCCCTGTACTCATTGGCTGAACTTTCCTTTAACAAGTCCATTTCCTCCATCACCTTTTCTAGGAAGCCTGTTTCACTCCCTTTGAAATCTTACTGCCCTTTGTTATTGTGTCAGAATTAGATTCAATTGTAAGGGACACAAAACCCAGAATAATATCAGCTTATGTCTCTGTCACGTAGAAGAAATCTGGAGCTGGTAGAGTAGCTGCATGAGGTTGTCAGGGACCCAGTGCTCTTTTTACTTTTCTGGTCTGCCACCTTCAGCACATGGTTTCAACCTTAGTCCAAGATAGCTGTTTAGGCTCCAACCACAATGTCCACATTTCAGCTGGCAGAAAGAAAGAAGGGACAAGGAAGAAAGGGACCAAAAGGTGATGCAAGCTATCTTTTAGGAGAGTTTTCTGGAAGCTCCTCATATCTCTTCCACTTACATTTCATTGGTTGGAATTTAGTCATTTGGACAAACCTAGGTTGAAGGAAGGTTGGGAAGGGAAGTCTTTACTCTGTAGCCGTGTGCCCTGCAGAAAAGTAGGGACTCTATTGTTAATAAAGGAAGGAGGGATAGTGGAGTTGAAAACTAACAATCTGTGCCATAGGTATTTATTGTTGGATCCTGGTGAATGAGTTAGAGCACGGTATTGTGGGAAGAGTATAGGCTCTGGAGGTATAGTGGTCTGGATTTAAATCACATTCTGGCATTCTGGTTAAACCTGGTAGACTGAGCCCAAATGTCTGTGTCCTTTCCCTCCTGAAACTCCACTGAAATGATACCAAATAAATTTGAAGAAAAATAAAAGCATAAATCTACAAGAAGAAAGAGAGAGGGCACACAACAACAATTGATAAGAGATGTCAATACATTAGTGGAAAATGGAAGGCTGACCAACAAATGGTAACTGATCTAGCAGAGTACAAGTGAAAAGTAGGACCTACAGAGGAAAACAGCTCTGAGAAGCAAGATAGTTTGCCCTGTAAGACCCTGTTAGGAGCCTAGAGACAAAAAAGTGCCATTAAAAGGGGATGTGACTCTCAAAGCTTAAGATAAGGAGATTGATAGAAAGTCAGTTTACATAACACTCAGAACCCACAAAGTCCTCCCCCAAAGTAGTCAGTTAGCTTCTTTTCCTCTCCCCCTGGAGACAGCCAGAGGTTTCGTCCCCAGAGAGATGAAAGAACAGACCCTGGACTGAGGGAACTGCATGGTGGAAATGAGTTACAGAGCCAGAACAGGGAATAAAATGAAATGGAACAAGCCTCTGGATTGAAAACCCATAGCTCAGTCACCCAGAAGCTAGGAGTTCATAAGCCATAAACCCAGGGCTGTCAGATTTAGCAAATAGAAATACAAGAATCCTAGTTAAATTTGAATTTCATATAAGCAAGGAACAATATTTAGTATAGCTATGTCCTGTGTAGTGCGGGGGGTGGGGGGTGGGGTAGGGGGCACATACATACAACTCTTGCTTGGCCTTTTAATGCCTGACCATTACAAACAGTACCAAGGATCACAGAACACTTTGTGAAAGCCTCCCATATGAAATACAGAAGCCAAAGCAAATAGGAAAAAATGAAATTCAGAGAAAACAGGGAGAGAAAGAAAACAAAACCCCCGAACAATTATTAATATCCTTAGACAGCTAAGATAGTGCATCCATGAAACAAGAACAGCATGCTTTATAAAATAATAGGAGCAACCACAGATGAAACAGCTTTTGGTAGGTTAAAAATAAGATAGCCAAAATAAATAAAACTAAAGCACTGGGGAAATATAGTCAAAGGACAAACAGACAGCAATGTGGAAAACATTGTTTTGTTTCATTATATATATTTTTAGGATTGTTTGATGTGTTAACTGTGTGCATGGATTACCTTGATAAATATAAATTTTAATATATATTTTCAAAACAAAAATTCCAACTCTGCCACTACCTGGCTGTGTGTCATCAGACAAATTATTCACCTCTCTGAGCCTCTTTTCTTCATATGTAAAATTGAGATAACAATACCAATGTTATCTGCCTTATAAACATCTTACATCTCGTAAATGCCTTGTATGTCTTATAAATGGTGACATCTACAACCTCATTGCTTTATCCCCCATATATTTTGCTTGTTTTGTGACCCTCATGATTGACTTAACTATCCTGATCGTCTATCGTTTTCTGAAACGATGCTCCTTGATTTGGAATTTATGGAGGCCTATACCCCTTTAATGTTTTTCTTTCCTGTCCTGACACTTGCAGGATTTTGTGTTATTTTTCTCAAAGTAGAAACATTTTCCCAAGCCAAGTTTCCAAGTAACTTCTAAGGGGGGAGAAAAACCTCACAGTTGGAGTCCATTTATCAAGGCCTGTTAGGGACGTGTGGAATCACTGAGTGACCGCTGGGACGCAGCCAAGGAAGTTGGTTGTGACTCCTTTTTCTCATTACTCTGTTCTTATCTTACCGCTGCAGCCCCTGCTGTTTGCTGACTCCCAAAGAAGCTGGATTGTTCTCTTTTTGTCAGCATTATTGTCTCCGGAGTTTCCGAATAGCTGCTCATTCCCTAATCTAGACCTTCAGGTGGCTGATTCACTTGCCTGTCTAAAGTTGCATTAAAGCGTTGCCATATTTTTAGCCAAAACAATCCTTAGGGGTTAATGAGGGGAACAGCAGCCACTATAGACTGTCACCCAGATGCATTTATTTCACAGATATACAATGGTGGAACTAGAAGGAATGTTAGAAGTGATGTAATCCGATTCATCTCCTTTATTTTGTAGATCAGGTACTGAACTCCAAAAGGTTAAACAGTGTAGCTTGGGTCACATAGCTAATTAATGGCTAAACTGAAACCTCGTCTTTCAGGGTTTTTTCCACAATCACTGTATTCCTTCCCTAAGGAATGAGTCAAGAAATAGTCATCATTTGAGTTGGAGATACATTTTATGGAATATTCACCTTCCCAGGTGTATATCAAGCAGTTTAATTTGAAAACCAGCATGGGTTCCCTGCACCCTCTCCCAAAGCAGAGCTGGAGTCAAGGGCTTGCATGCTGGTAGCATAGTTTGGAAGTGACATCAGGAATAGGAGTGGGGGTCTGGGACAGTGATGCGGGAGGTCGGAAAGCTACTGCCAGGATGTGTTTCCTTGTTGGTTGTTCTTGTGGTCAACTGGGCTTGATCCTGCAGGAACGGTCTGAAACGTCTCAGATGCAGCACCTCAAGATTATCCACCCACCTCCTTCCTTTATCAGCCAGGGTTATTCCACGGCTGTTAACTCCCAGGACTTGGGACTTTCAGGAGGTGCGCACCTGAGGGCTGGGGATTCTCTAGCAGTCCCTATCCCCCACGCGGAGTGAGCAGCAACCCGGCAGAAAGTAAGCCAGGTACCAGGCAGCCTGGGCAGGAACCTGGTGCAGCAATGGCTGGAGAAAGGTGGGCCAAGAAGGTGTGGGGTGGTCTGGCACAACTTCTCTCCAAGATTCTGGGGTGTCACTGGTTCCATTCCCACAGCTACTCAGATTGAAAGTCATGACACTGTTGAGGTCAACTAATAAGGAGGCTCACTGCCTTCCTCCCCTAGGAAAGGAAAAACACTCTAGAAAGAGCCAGTGCGGGCAGGGAGATGCTCTTTTGGACCTTTTGGAGAGAAGTTTATGATCCATTCCCACAGGCGAGATCTCCTGCCATGTGCCAAAAAGAGGAAAAAAAAGATTCCTAGAAACGTGGAACCCCTTTAAAAGCGACCACAAAAACTTGTAAATTTAATTTCTAATGGCTTTCAGTATTCTTGGGATTCTATACTATAAGTGACAGATGAAAGCAGAATTCATAGGTTTAAAAAACAAAAAAACAAACCAACAAAAAACGTTAGTGTGTATTTCTAGGCTTCACAACCCAAGTCTGATTTTCCAACTCACTGAAAACATTTTCCAGTTTCTGCTGAGTGATTTTCTGAAATTGATTTCCATGGCTATTTCTGAGTCCCTCCAGTGAATAAGGCTTTGATAATTAAATAGTAATTTCAGCATCTCAAGCAGGACTTAGACGTACCCTATCGGTAACCAGCCATGTGACTTTGAGGGAGTCACTCACTTAATCTCTCTTTGCCTTGGTTTCTTGTCAGCAGCATGGGACAGGCATCTCACCCATACTAGTCCCCTAAGGTCCTTGTGGTGGTTAAAGGAGATTACCTATTTGAAAGATAATTTGGTAATTTAAATAGTTAACATTTCAGTCATCTAAACAATGCAAATTTAAATCATTTGAATTTGATAACTTTGATGATTTAAAGTACCTGATAAAGAAAAGAATCATTTTGGAAGAGGTTTTTAAAATTATAAGTGTTGAAACTTCAAAGAGAAGTCACAAATGCCCTGTCCCTTTGTTTGCGTGTTAGTCAAAACAGATGGTTATTAATAAAAACGATGACTAATGTTTCCTGGGTGCTTCCTTAGGAGGTTTATGTACACATTATCCAATTTAATACTTAGAGCAGTCCTATTAGAATAGGCACTATTATTGACCTCCTAATACACAGGAGGAAACTGATGTTTGGAGAAATTCAGTAAATTGCTCACAATGCTAAATGGTAAAGCTGAGATTTGAACCAAGAAGTTGGACTCCAAGCTATTTGTAATTACTGTGGTGTTCTCTCTGCGGTTTTAGAACCCTTGCAACTGAGGCCAATCCAGGGAACAGGCCGGCATCAGGGGCAGCAGTATCTTGAGTATGCCCGTGCCTGAGGCCAGGCACCCCAGGAAGTGGAGTGGAGGCTCCTGGTTAGAGCTGCTCACAAGCCTGTCTGGTGGTGCTCAGACTTCAGTGAGAGGCCCCTTGTTTGCACCTGAGCAAAGCTGGGCATCAGAAGTTGGCAACTCTTTTGCTTTAATACGGTTATGGAGGGTTTGCTGTTGGGCGGCAATAGCAGTGTAGCGTCCCTGCGCAAAAGGCTGTGATCACATAACACTATCTGTCATCCAGATAGTGCCCAGCACCATCGTAGCCTTACAGTATCTCCCTGTATCACTGCTAAAATGGGAGCCCCGTGAATGCAGACATCTCATTCTTAGAGCCCCAAAACCGGACACACTGCCTGACATAACGATGTCTCAACATAGGAACTTTTTGATATTGAATTCTCGTATCAATCTCCTAAGTGGAGATTATTATCTGCATCTTGTAGAGAAGGATGCATAGGCTTAGAGAGGGTAAGTAATTTGCCTAAAGTCATCAAGTTGCCTGTGGTCACATCTCTGTGCCACATTGCCTCAGACTGCTATTTAAACCAAGAATTATCCAATAATTCAGATTTTATAAATCCATTTGGATGCTCAGTGGTTTTCCAGTTGGTTCTCTAAATTAATCAGACTGATCTTCAAATTGAAAAATCTCCATGTCCCTTTGTGCTCCACAAACATTCATCAGCAATTATGAAAAATGCCCAATCTAATGGTATCTCTGCCTTTGTCTTTCCAAAGGGAGGCAATAAGTAACATTTTTCAAAAGCATCTGATAATGACAGCAACATGTACTAAATTATCTTAGATTGTTAGAGGAGTTATAGTTTGACCATCCTTTTAAAATTAGATTAATATCTAGAACAATTTATTTTTTAAATACAATAAGAACTGAACAAATGTTTCCGCTACTACGCAGACAGGCATATTCACTCATTCGTCATGCAACAGATGTTTATTAAGAGCCCACTATGTTTCGTGTTTTCAACTTCCCCAGTTGCCTGCACTCAACTTAGCCACCATGTTGGAAAGAAAAAAAGGTAAACGAACGCACAGTAAGGTGTAATGACTTATAAGGCTTGGCCCATTCTTACATTTTACCCACTGAAATTATTCTGTGAGAACAGGCCCCATGGCAGGTCGATGAACAAAATATGTTGGTGTCTCTTGATGCATTTCCAAGCACTTTCACATAAGTTCATCCCCATGTCTCCATCCACAGATATTGGAGCTGAGTAAAACATGAGAAATTCATCCACTAGCATGTATCGTTGCCTTTTTTATGTACGTCTCCAGGCACTGTGCTGGTTTCTGGGGATGCACCTCAGAGTTCTTACCCCAAGGGCTCCGTGCCCACAGGGAAGAGAGAAAACCAGTGATGTCGCTGCATGAGGAGTGCTACAGCCAAAGTAAATACAGGAGCAACTAGGACACGGGCCATCCAGCAATGCCTTAAGCCACCCGTGGCCTGGCATCCTGCTTGGACTCAACTGACTGTGAGGACTTTTGTTATCTCATCTTCTGCACTTCTCAGCATTCAGTCATTCTAGTCTATTTCCTGCATTTCGTCAGTTTTATTCATGACAACTGAAGCATAGCATCTGACAAACAATTTCAGGTTCCTGGCTGGCCTCTGTGTTATCAGTGCTAGTCTAAAGGCGGGAGACAATGCAGTTTCAAAATTGAATCTATGACTTTTGTCCATCAGTCATAATTACTAGAGTTAACATCTGCATATTAATTTTCTACTCCTCTCTGGTGCTTTAACATCTAAATTCCAGAAATCTCTCCAGAGTCTATGTTTGGCGATCAGCTGTAGACATGTGATTTTCCTGTTGAGCGAGCAATAAGAACACTGGGTGGCTCAGTCAGTTAAGCGACCAGCTTTAAATTAGGTCATGATCTCCCAGTTCATGATTTTGAGCCCCACCTAGGGCTCTGTGTTGACAGCTCAGAGCCTGGAACCTGCTTTGGATTCTGTGTCCCTGTCTCTCTCTGCCCCTTCCCCACTCATGTTCTGTCTCTCTTTCAAAAATAAATAAACATTTAAAAAAATTTTAAAGAACACTGAAGGAACAAATCTCTTCCCCACTGCACCCACCCCACCAACCAGCCCCCCACACTCCTGCCTCCCCTGCCTGATAATTCTGGGGCTGGAATTACAGAAGATCACAATGACAATTAGCCATTTCGGCAGTAAAATCTTCCTAACTTTCGTGCACTTTTAGTATGAGATGAATAGATAGATGAAGAATATGTTTACATATATATGTGTACAGATATATAAATTTACCCTAAAGTTATTTGATTAAAATATACACATAAATGGTGATTTCTCACTTTACACATAAAAGGGGTCTTGCAGATAAATTACAAACCAGAAAGATTTTCAGTGTAGTGATGGGTGACCGGTAACCAATCTTTAGAATTATTTTTGAGGGTAATTTTAGCAGTTCTGTTCAAATGATGCTTTTTTAAAGACTGCTATTTTTCTAAGGGGAGCATATGTCAGGAGAGTGGGATAAAAGCCTAATAAAAACATATCTGATTATAAATGAGATTTTCCAGTAAGTTGCTTTTCACTAGCTGAGGTATTTGCCATTGTCCTTGAAAACCAAGGTTCCCAATGATCTGCTTGAGAAGTTAATGATATAGTTCCTCATAACAGAAGAGTCTGGATCCAGGGAGTATTATATAACTTCGTAGATTTTCAAATGTTCATTTTAGGAGTCCTATGTTTTTAAAAGTGCTCCTACTTCTAACAGTTTCACATATGCTCATGCTGCTGAGTCTATATAATCTATATACATGCTGAGTCTGTATAAACTATATACATGTACACATATAGATGCTGAAAGGAGCAGCATGTGGGCAAATTCAGTTCTCAGAAACACAGTGGATTTCACATTGTTGCTTTGTAATGATCATCACTGAGGAGAAGGCCAGAAATACACCACCTGGAGCATGAACCACCAACATGGCCTGGGCCATTTGCAGCTTTTCTGTGGAGCATCCCCTTGTCAATGATGGAGGGACCTCTGTTCAGTGCCTGCCTTGGTGCTTGGTATTTGCCACTTCCTTAGTATAGCACACTGCAAGGCCATCACATCTCAGAAGGCCTGTCTTCCACTGCTGTCCATACGCTGTCAGCATGCAAGACTATCGGGCCCGCAGGGCTCATGCTTCACACAGTTTACACAGATGATTTCAGAGGCCAGACCTGGGAGGCTGGGGGCCTAGAATCTACTCAGACCTGCCTGTAACTGCCATGGAACCCCAGAAAAACCACTTTACTTCCTTCACCTTGAGTTTGCTCACCCATAACATGAGAGAAACAGCACCTGTTTCTCAAGGGTACCATATATCTCTAACAGTCTATAATTATAATGAAAACTCAAATATAGAAAACAAAATCACTCTATGACCCAGCATATGTATACATGTGTGCTTGTGTGTGTGTGTGTGCGCGCGCACGTGCGCGCACATGCATAGAGACAGAGAGAGGCAGAGAGAGAGAAAATGCACACGAATTCACAAGGAGACATGTACAAGGATGTGCATAGCAGCTGTATATTACTATGTAAGAGCAAAAAAATTGGAAATAATCTAAGCCTTCATCATTAGGAAATACGTAAATAAATAGTGGTATAACAATACATGGAATAACCACCTAGCAGTAAGAAGGAATGGCCTAAAACTCTACATAACAACATGGATGAATGTCACAAACATTGATCAAGAAAAGCAAGTTGCTAAAGAATACATAGACTACAGTAATAACCATTTATAAAGTTTTAAAATATGCAGAGCAATACTTTGCGTAGTTTACCTAGTAAAATTATAAGGATGTCTGTGAAGATGATTCATACACAATTTAGGAAATGGCCATCTCGTGGTGGGAGGGAGGGAGGCATCTGGGAGGCAAAAGTCAAGAGTGCAGAGATGCTTAGGGGCCTCAATAGGATGGGGAATGCTTTATTTCTGGGCTGGATGGTGGAGAGGTGGTTACATTGACTATCTTGGTGTGCAATTTTCATCCTTTTAGAACATAATAAGCATGAATAATAAATTTGTTATGTCATCTTTGCATATCATTACTTCAAAATCCTTTTTGCAGCCTCATGAAAATGATTTAACCCGTCTTTTCAAACTAGCTAATTTTCAGAAACTTACAAACTTTTTAAATGTATTTTGTTTTAAACTTTAAAGCATCTGACTTTCTGTGTGACCAAACCTATTACCAGATGTATGATATACACAGTTCCACCAGTGATTACACTTGACAAAACTATGGTGTGCAGAAAGCCCAATGACCTTCTGAGGTCACAGTCAAACCTTGGGAGGCCAGAATAAATAGCAAGAAGTTGCCACACTTTAGGCAGTGGAGGAAAAATAACATTAGTATGCCACATTTTTCCGTGCCCTACAGAAAGATTCTTCTCACCTCTCCTCTATCCACCATCCCCAGGGATCGTGGATAATCCCTTTTGTCCCGATGCAATGGAATCTAATATTGTTATAATGTGATGTGAAGCCTATAACTGATTTTGGGTTCAGTTGATTTAAGACTTTCACACCAGCAAGTCTAGCTATTAGAGTTTCTGTAGCTGGGAAATTTACCCTTACAGTTCTGTTCAGTTGCCCTGTCACAGATTTGCATTAAAAAAAAAAAATTCCTTTCTGCATTGAGTTAGCCGCCTAGGTAATATGTCTCCATTTTGCATCAGATATGTTATGTATCATATACTGAGCATACTCCTAGTGGATAAAATAGTATCAGTGGCAGGAGAGTCACACATCAGATGGGAATGGTGTTCTTAAATTTCCCACAACGTGTTTTGTTGGCCTCTTGGTCTAGTAGGAACCTAGTCTTCAAGAATCTAACAGAGCTTTCCTTGGATTGATTTTATGTTGTTTTCTTATCTCAATCTCCCCAAATGCCAACTGTGAATAGTCTGGTACCATTAGAATTGGGGTGAAACCAGAGGCTGGAGAGTTATTTTATAAAATGAATAGGTTTCTGAGGTAATCAATTTTGTTCATTCATCACTTCAACAAATATTTATTGAGCTACTACTACATGCCAGGCACTGTTGTAGACGCTGGTAATCCAGGAGTGAAGAAAAGAAGCCAGGTGCTTGTTCTCACAGAGTCTGCCTTCTAGTGATTTCTTAGAGTAACTCAGAGAATTGAAATGACATCAGGTACACATGACGACAGGAAGGATGATGGGCAAGCTCTTTCAGAAAGCCTTTCATGATCTTCTACAACCTTCCAAGCTAAGCTCAGTGCCTTCGTCTGTGCCCCAGGACACCCTGGTCTCTTGGGACAACTAATATTTTAGTAGGTTGCTTTTGTTTCGCAGCATTGGCACTCACCAGCTATGCAACCTTGGGCCAGTTAACTCAACCCTTTCGAGCTTAATAACTAGCTAATCCTTACTGCGCATCTACTATGTCCCAGGCTGTCTGCTAAGTGTTTTACCTAAATCATTTTAGCTAATCCTTCTACCAACCCCAAAAGATAGATCCCGTTGCTATTCCTCCTACTAATAAGAAAACTGAAACCCAGTGAGATTAAGTAAGCTACTCGAGATCAGTCCTGTGGGCAGTAAGTGACCCATAGTAGTAAGGGCCTAATAAATGTTTGCCTCATCCTGTGGGGGTGAGAGTGGGTACCAGGGGGAGGCAAGTCATGCACATGCAGTGTCAGGTCCTATTTAAAACCCTGATACTTTGTTCATCATGGATTTTTTCTGCATTTATGTTGTTTTAAACATTGTAGTAAAGTATTGTTTAACTTGATAACTGAGCTTCTGGGCACCCACTTAAATTGTGGGCCCAAAGTGAGTGTCTCTCTTACCTCACTCTAGTCCCAGTATCATTAGTATTATTGGTATCATATTAGAAGGGGAGTTACCTATTTATTTGTTGATTGCCCCTGCTAAATTCAGAGATATTTAGAGATTCCACCTATGTCTTGTGTCCTTAAAGCCTTGTTAAGAGTTGACACAGAGCAGGTGCTCAAGAAATTGTGCTTGAACCAAACTTTCTGCTCTACAATAATTCAAAGGAAGACTAATCTTCATTCAGTGGGAAAAGAGAACTAGCTGACCTCTTCAGTCTCAGGTAGTATGATTAGTCCATTGGGTGTTATTATTGACAGTAATACTATTAATATTATTTACATATTAACCACAGCTGTCAGGTATTGAGTATCTACTAGGGTCAAACACTTAACACACCTCATCTCAAAGTCTTACCACAAAGCTGGAAACTGAGGCTTAGCAATGTGGAATCACTTGCCCAGCTAGTAAGTGACAGTAAGCATTAGGCCCAGGTCAGTGTGAGTCCAGACTTGGGTTCTTTCCATTCTACCACCTCCCCTTCTCTTTCAATGTACAGCCTGTCACTGAACAGACTGTGGTGTGACTGGGAGCATAAGAAAGGAGCGGGCAAATGAAGAAGATGGTAAAATTATTGAAAGAAAAGATAGGCACAACTGAACACCCAAAGAGGAAGGGAGTGGCTGGAAGCTTCCTTGTCACTGTGCAATGCCATCTCTGACCATTGCTATGAGGTTGTTGTGGAGATTATCCTACACTGTGGTGTGGCCTTGACCTGTATCCACTTGAAGGGGTAAATCGAAGACCTGTCTTTGTGTCTCAAATAAGAGAGCCACATGTCTGTCTTACTGACCTGCCTCCTTTTGGGTAAACTGAGTAGTAAGTCTGACTGGATGACGAGAAGTCTATATGGTTGGGCAGCTGATGATAGGCACCCCATATCAGAAACAAGGAGCCAACTGCACCCAGCATTATGTTCTTTGTCCCCAGAATACAATGAGTCGGCGCTAAATGTCTAAGATCCTACTCATATTTCTACCATGAATGACATGGTTGTATTTTCCAAAGTGTACTTCCTGAAACAACAGTACGATGGAATTCTGTGGTTAAGGAAGGTTAAACAGGCTTTTCTATCTCAGTATCTCTCAGAGCTTTCAAAAACCTAACACGGGTGGTGAATCTCCAAGAGAAGTATATTACAGGCAGCATTTCTCCAACCCACTTGGCCAGGGAATCCCTTTACGTGGAGTACCTCCACATGGGATGGACTCTGGGAAGCTGTGTGTCAGGATCTTTTAGATAGTATTTCAGTAGGAAGTGCCAAGAAGGTGACCTAGGGAAGTGATTCTTAAGGAATCAAAATGTTAATGTCTCCCTCTTTCCATTTTTCACTATAAGAAGGAAAAGTCCTGTAACTAGATTAAAGGAAAGTCTTGAAAATAAAAAATAAATTCACCCTTATTTTCACAACTTGAGAATCTTCTGGTCTTGTCTTTTCCATGTCTATATATCTCTCAATGTGTTTCCGTGTGTGTGTGTGTGTGTGTGTGTGTGTGTGTGTGTATCCAGTGCTTAGAATGTACAGACACTATGCTAACTGCTTTGCATTTAAACCTGACAATAACCCTGTGAGTTAACAAATATGATCCCCATGTTAGAGATTTGGAAATTGAGGCTCAGAGGGTTTAAGTATCTTCCCCAAGTTGCATAGCATGTAGGTAACAGAGCCACTGTTTAAACACAGGTATTTCTGACTCCACAGACTATGTGTTTAAGCACTGAAATGCTGAAATACTTATTTTCTACCCTAAAAAAAAGTATTTGCCCTGAATTTACTACCAGGGAGTTTATCTTATCTCAGATCCTCCTATAGCTCAGTTCCATGTTGAATGATTCAAGGATATTCCAAAATTGTTCCTGCTTTTTGTTTGTCCTTGCCTCCCTCCTCTGACTTTGGATAAGTGTCACAAGGCTTTCACAGCAAGTAATCCTAAATGCCGGGCCACACTTTTCTCTTTTACGGCTCAATAATCTCCTCTGTTGTAAACACATTCAGAAATGATTGTGGCTTTTTCTTGAAGCCTCCACATTTTTAAAAAAGTGATTTGTTTTGATAGTGCTTTAGCCTCATGATTTCAAATATTAAGTTACTTAGAAGATCACCTGAACCACTTTCCCATAAATGTGTTTATGTTGCCTCACAGACTGAGAAATTTCATTCCAGATTTTTTTCTCTCTTCCTTCATTTGATTTTGTGCAGGAGGAGAACTGAATTCTTTGAACTTGTCAGTAAAGGAGAATATGATTGGAACATCAAAAACCATCGGGATATATTTCGGTAAGAAGAATCTCTTGTTTATGTGTTTTTTCATTATTTGAAGATTTAGCCATGCTTTTCTGACAGTGGCAAGGGCACACATGATTTTTAAAGTAACAAAGCTTACACTCAAAACATTCAGAGAGTAGTTGAATAATTAGAGAAAAGGTATGGTGTCTTTCTATCTTCTAATTAATTCTATTTTTGCCCCCTCTCCATAAATTTGCCTTCAGAATTAGAAAATGGTGTTCAAATTGGCTCAGTTTCAGCAAGCTGTGACTTCCTCTTTTTCCTGGGGAAGTGGAGGGTGTTAAGTTGAGGAGAGAGAAGATTTTTGAGTCTTAGAAAACAGCTTTACCCAAAACAAAATGGCGAATGAGCTTTTGTTTTTCTTTAGAGACAACAGACGTTATACATAGAAAACCAGTTGGAACCATTTTAGTGGCAGAAATAAGGAGTCCATTCCACACTTTTCACTGGACTTCTACCTATTTGTTTAGAAAAGACAGCAGCAAACCGCTACCCTTATGTGGCACATTTGAACCCCCTGACTGTAGCCATCCCCCTGGCGAGGCACTACTTCTCTTTCGCTCATATCCTGCCCCCCCCATGTCCCTACCTCACCCACCCCGAGAATTCTGCTCTTTTATTCCTCTGCCAAAGCTGGTGAGCATTCCTGGGAAAGCTTGTGAGGCCAGGACCATGGGCTCGTCGTGTCTGCTCCACAGCCAGGTAACTACTAGAATCGCCCAGAGGGAGACCCCTAGTGTGGCTGCCCCATACCTGCTATGCGAGCCCCGCCCCCAGCCCCTCAGCTTCAGAACACAGGCTGCCTGTGCCTCCCTCTGCCCCGACCACTCTTCATACTTTACCGAGGCCTTCTCCCCTCCCGCAGTAATATTTCTTTACAGACCTTTTTCTTCTTCCTGTCAAGAGAAGGAAGGGACCCTTCCTCTCTTCAAAACTAGCCCTTTCCCTGTGTCCTAATTCCTTTCCCTCCCCCACCCCCACCCCCTAAATTTGCTGTATCGATTATACTCCTTTGACTTGCATTTTCAATCTGTTTTTCCATCATGATCATTCTAGGCCTAGAAATAGTCTTCTAACTTCTTGCGGGGGAAAAAAATCATCCCTAAAATCTGCTTTCTTCTCAAGGTCCAATCATAGCCCCCTTCTTCTTTCAGTTGCACACTTGACTGTCACAACTCCTAACTTCTCGCAAGGCAGTGTTTTTTTTTTTTCTTTGTAACTAATTTTCAGTTCCACAAGTAGTTATATGAATATATTTTTCTGTTACAAATTAAAATATGACAGGCCCCCAGACTCGCCCTGGGCTTCACTCCCAATTCCTATCCTGGCCTATAGCTATGTAATTTGTTATATCCTTTCCAACATTTCCAAAGCAACTAAGGAAAAATACTGTTTAGTGTGGATTTGTTTGTTTTAATGCAAGTTATATATTTATAGCTCAGTCTGAACTTGCTTGTTCACTCAACTATATGCCTTGGAATTTTTCCATGTCCAGACCTTATCATCTTTTACTGTTGCACAGTATTCCAAAGTATGGATTTACCACAGAGTAGTTAGCCATTCTTCTACTGAGGAATTCAGTCTATGAAATGTGATTTCTGCTCCTTTTGAAAGTCACCTCCCAAGGATCAAACCATAGGGTCTTTGTTCTCTTCCTTGATCTCATCACACCCCTACTTGCAGTGGCCTTTCCTTTCTTAAATCTCTCCCTGGCTTGGATTCTGTAAAGCCAAACTCTTCCAGATTTTCTAGTTTCTTCCGACTCTTGCTTCTCCTCTTTGTGCTTCTTCAGCCCTTCCTCCTCCCCACTAACCCTGAAATGTAAGGACCTCCAAGGACCTGTTTTTGGTTTCCTCAGCATCCTTTGGCTTTAAATACCACCTCTGCTCAAATGACTCCCACCCCGTGTCTCGAGCCTGGCCTCTCTTCTGAGCACAACTCCTAAAATGCCAGCGCCCATTCCACATCTCCACTGGGATATTATCCTGAAGAGGTTTTCAAACTGTTTTTGGCAAGGAACCCCAAATGTAAGAAAACTCTTATTTGGAAGCACAGTATGTAAAACAGAGGGGCTGCAGTAGCTCTCCACTGGCCCCCACCTTTGCCTTCCCTCCCCCATTTCATGGTTACACTCTCTGTGCAGAAGGGGCCTGGGGGAGGGGGCGGGCTCTGGGGGAACACTTGGTCTTAGAGAATTTCAAAATAGTAATAAAACCATCTAAAAGTCGGCCTGCTTTTTATCATCACCATGTGCCTGCAGTCTAAACAGTGTCAATGACAAGATACTTCTCCCTGAGAAAAATATGTAGTTGGTATAGGTTCTAAGTGATTGCTGAGACTACTGCTGAGTATCAGAAAAACTGATCTGAAAGCTCCAAATTAGCACATTGTTACTCACCTATAGTCATACAGGTCTCATACGTGTAAGTTAAGTGCAAAAGTGCCCAGTTATCCAGCCAGCCCCTGACACAGGTGGATGCAGTACACACTTTAGTGCAAGTTCCTGAGGCTTCAGAGCCGTTTGCACTTGCTGCGGAGAGAGTGCATGTCTCCAAGCCTGCAGAGTTTCACAGTCCTGCCTTTAAGCTGTATATCCAGACAAGGATAGCACAGTGATGGCAAGGATGAAAAACAACTTGAGTTACTTCGCTTCTGTTATTTTATGTCGACCATTTGGACTTTTTATTTGTGTTTAAAATTTAAAACCGTGAAACAGGGCAAAGTGTGATTTTTGTTTGGTAAATGCAAAATTCAGTTCATATGTGAACCATTTTACTGCATGTGAATATTTTTTAATTAAAATTTATTCATTTTAATTACTGTCTTATTTTTTCTTTTTCTTTTTCCTTTTTTTAAGTTTATTTACTTATTTTGAGAGAGAAAGCATGAGTAGGGGAGAGACAGAGAGAGAGAGAGAGAGTGAGAGAGAGAGAGAGAGAGAGAGAGAGAGAGAATCCCAAGCAGGCTCCACACTGTCGGTGCAGAGCCTGACACGGGGCTCAAACTCACAAACCGTAAGATCATGACCTGAGCTGAAATCGAGAGTCAGATCATGATCTCACAGTTTGTGCATTTGAGCTCCGCATCAGGGTCTGTGCTGACAGCGTGGAGCCCGCTTGGCATTCTCTCTCTCGCTCTCTCTCTGTCACTTCCCTGTACCCTACCTCGCTCTCCTGTGGACTCTCTCTCTCTCAAAGTAAATATTAAATAAATTTTAAAACACATTAAAAAGTAGGAATACTGGCCCCTACCACTGGGTTCAGAAGATTCATTTAGTTAGGAGTTAGTTGACAAAGCACTTAATACAGAGGCAGACACACAGTTGTGTGCTTGTTGCAAAAGCTCAAATATGAGACTACACTGATGTGTTGTTCTGCATAGTGCTTAACACAGGGGTGCTTGGGATTAGATGTGGCTTGACTCCTGGAGGGGGCTTCAGACGCCATTGTGCCTGGTGGTGCTTTGAATGACCTATTATTACCGGCCACTCTGCCCTGTTCCCTGGAGGGGTTTCCTGGGGAGGTGACACAAACCCCACTACCATCTAGGCAGCCTCTGCCATCTGGGAAGCAGACATGTTTCCAAGGCATTCAAGTCTGGCAGGGGATGAAATGTTGACACTCGACAGCAGGACAGCCCTCTGACCTCTAACAACGCACCTCTTTCTTCTGAAAGGAGCCAACCGAGATGTGGTCTCCTGACTCCAATCCTTCATTGCTTTTCATCACATACCGCTGGTTTTAGTACAAAGAAAGCAAATTTGGGACAAAGACGGTGCCTTGTTTTTCCCACTTCCCACCACATCAAATTATAAGCACCAGAGCTATCCACAATTTAAATTGTTCCCTGTGTTTTTATATCCATGGTTGGATGAATTCCAGTTAAACCCAGTAGAAATCTCCTCAAAAATCTGGTTCAGATGTTCCTGTGCTTTCATACGTGCTCAAATTAATGAAAGCTGTAGCTGAATATGTTTCTTCTTCATAATGCTTATAAAACATGGTTGCAACCAGGTAATAAACTGGAGTGAAACATTGTGGCTCTCCCAGTAAATCTTAGCTCCTAGAGCAGGTGAAAATGAAGGAGCTCCTACCGTGGTGTGCGCCTTGCCTTTTTGCTATAGGTTTCCATCCATTCCCATCAATCAGTGATAAGTTGGTAAAGAGATTTATCAGCTATGTATGGGGCATTATATACTGATTCTCTTGCTGATAGTTAAGAATAAAAAGCATTGTCCATTCATCCATTAGAAATTTAAGCAGAGCTCGCTTAGCTCAGGTGTAGAGAAAGTAGTGCTTTGCCTTCCTTGATCTGCTGCAGACATAATAACAAAAGAACACCCGAGGGTGTGTGCGAGCTTTGTCTTCCTAAGCAGTGTGGCCACATGACAGAGATGCGAAACATGGGGGCTGTAAACAGTGCTTCCCTTGTTGAGGAAAAGACATGTGAGTTGGCCTTAGTCCCATTTTATTTATTTATGTATCCAGGATGGGGTTGTTTAGGAATGCAACAAAAGATTATTCAGGCTGTTTTGTTTGGTTCTCTTTTTCAGATCAATGTTAATGACAGCCTGTGACCTTGGAGCCGTGACCAAACCATGGGAGATCTCGAGACAGGCAAGTGGTGATTAATGACAGAGCTTGGCAGAGGAGGGACCGCAGGAGGGGGATGTGGGGGGGACAGTATTCCCAGAGCCCCGACTCCCAGGCACTGAAACCCTAGTCAATTTGCATCAGTATTAACATGGTGTAAAAAATAGCGGGAGGCTTGGGGACGACATAGTTTATTGCACAGCCTTTCTTTAACGTGCTTCCACTGAGCAATAGTATTTCTGACTCTGTAAGATTTTGTTAACACTCTAAATCCAAATAGCACATTGACCATTTCCTCAGGCAAGAGTTTCAAAAATAGTATTTTTAAATAGGTAATCGTGTTTTAGCACAAGGTCCACTTTTTTCTCATCTGAAAAAAAAAAAAGAGAGAGAAAAAAAAAAAACCAAGGAGGTCAAAAGGAAATTTCATTTTTCCTTTTAAAAGACTATTTGGAGATTGGATCACTTTGGCCAAAGTATGCAATATCCAAACTTATTTTGTACCAAAAACATTGTGCCTTTACCCACCTATCTGGTCTCACTGCTGAAAGTGTTAGTTTAGAGCAAGAACAGGTTTTAAGCCAGTAACCACACAAGTTGAGATCCTTGACTACTGATAATATTTGGAGTTTAACCTCTTTTTTTTTAATTTTCATGTGGCACACCTACTTTGTGGGGTTTAAAATAGTAACTTGGTATCTTAAGTCTCAACATTTTAGGGAAAATAAAGTAAATTCATATAACAATAAATAACTAATATTTACTGACTAAATATCTAATTTTAAGCGACTACTTTATATGTATCATTTAATCCTCAAACCCCCTTCCAACTTGGATTTAGGTGTAGTTACTCTAATAGGCTGAATAATAGTAGCCCAAAAATACTGGATGGTAATGTTCTGGAACCTATAGACATTGCCTTAGAAGGAAAAAGGGTCTTTGCAGATGTGATTAAGTTCAGGGCCATCATTATCCTGGATTATCCAGGCAAGCCCTAAATTCAATGACAGGTATCCTCCTAAGAGAGGGAGACACAGGGAGATTACACATTCAGAATAGAAGGGGATGTGAAGACAGGCAGAGAGTAGACCGATGTGGCCACAAGCAAGGGAAAGCTGGTAACTCCCAGCACTAGAAGAGGCAAAGGACAGATTCTCCCCCAGGGGCTCCAGAGCAAGCTTGACCTTGGCAACACCTTGATTTCTGTCCAGTGAACCGATGTTGACCTGCTAACCTCCAGAACTATGAGAGAATAGATTCCTTATTGCTTTAAGCCACCAAGTTTGTAGTCATTTCTGGCAACCCTGGGAAACTTATACAGTGATTACCCCTATTTCACAAAATGGGAAAAATGAAGCCTAGAAAAGATATGTAGCTTGAAGTGATACATCAAGTAAGTAATGATACATCAAGTAAGTAATGATACACCAAGTAAGTGATAGAGCTTGGTATTCAAATCCTAACAGATTCGGCTCCAAAGCTTTCATTCTTTGCAGATATACCAATTGGCATTTTTAAATGATGCCAGTCTGTCAGCAGAATGGGCTGTTATCCCTCAGCCTCAGTCATCTAACACAACACATTGCTTATGAACATGTGCCTCCAGGGTCAGCTGGTACTTTTCCTCATTTTGGACTGCAGCTAAAGGAGCAGCTACCATCTGGATCATTCCAACAGAGGCCCTAGCGTGTCTTGCACTGGCAAGTAAAATGGCCCTCCCCAGAAATCCTTTGGCCAGAACTTGTCACAAGACCCCACCCAACCAGGAAGTAGTAATCCTTGGAAGAGCAGAGAATGTAGAAAGCCAGAAATAGTTGATGAAAACGTGACTAACACAGTTTGCCCTTCTAATCACCAAAAAAATGATTCACTCTCTTTTCTTGGGCAAAATATACTCATCCTCTTCCCAAGGGAGATGACCCAAATGTCCTGAGTCATGGTATCAGGCTCACATCTAGGATCTCTGGGTGATCTATGCCAGTCTCTACATCAGGTCTGGATGCAAATTAAAGACCTACACATACCCCAAAAGCATCTGGCATACACTCAAACCACAAAATACTTATTATAACACTCCCATTCAGAAAGGGAAGAGATCGCCAATATTTGGCAATCCCAAAATCCCACTGGGCATTCACTGAGAGGCCATCCACACTGTGGTAGACCCTGATTCTCTGGGAGATGCTCCCCAGTCATCATTGTCCATGGCCCTTAGATCTACCCTGGGACATTATTCCTTTTCCATTATCTTCCTTGCCTATATCCAATGGCCAGGCAGCTTTCCCAGCCTGTCTCCAACATAAAGAAGGTTGAGGACCCAAGGCTTGTTTTAAGTTTTAAGTAGTCACAGACTTAGGGGATTTGGGGCACCAAATTCTCTTAAACATTTAGTCAGCTTCTTATGTCTTTGATCCTAGTCACTTCCATTTTCCAATAACCACATCCACAGTTCCATTCTAGACAGACTTCTTAGATCTGCTCTCTTTGCTTCCTTGTATTCAAGAACAAAGAAAACTAGCATATGTACTTCTTTCTTCCTCTTTCATGATCCAGTTCCTAGTTATTGGGGCCTAATAGCTGCCAGTGGGAGAACCAGGTAGCAAAATCATTTCCCTGGGCCATGTTGTCCAATTGAAGGGATAGCCTGTGTACCACCTAATTCATTCAGGTTTTAACTGTGAGGGCATTGCCCATACCTTTGATTCTTGTTGTAAGGCTGAGTCTTGATCTGCTTTTGTCATTCAAAACATATCTCAATTTTTACTTTTACAGTTTGGGGTTAAAAACTTTTACAACTTTATCTTCCATCTCTGAAGATGAAGACTCTGAATTTGTGACTCTCTCTCTTCCCTTTCATTCCTGGTTGTAAACTTGCCAATCCTTTTTGGAGCTCCCTTCTTATAATACCTAGCAAAGTGTCACTAGCAATCCTCACATGCTACTAATATTTTGTTTTCCAATCTGTTCCCCTCAGGCTGTAAATTAATTTGATACATTATTTGCTTTATTTCAATGAGAACTGTACAAAATATTTTGCCACTGTGTAACATGGGTCATCTTTCTTATAGCTTCCAACAACCATTTCCTCACTGTCTTATACCTGCCCCCCAAGTTGAGGCCACATATTTTAGAGTCTTATTTTTCTTCATAATTTTTCTTTCTTTCTAAAAAGAAAGCACCTCATTTCCATACCATTTTTTTATGTTAGTCAAAACTAGGCTAGGCTTTGCTGCAGTAACAAGTATATTCTCAAATTTCAGTTGCTTTACTCAAAGAAAAGTTTATTTCTTGTTCCTAACACAGTCCAATGCAGATTTCCTATAAAGTTCTCCTCCAATAAATAGCTCTCCTCCAGTCGAACTTTGGTTTTCATTTTAGTGTGACACATTTGAAGTTACGTAAATCAGGGAAGAATTTACTTGGTTGTGTAGCTTATTTCTACACTTCTGCCCACCCTTCACTTCCCCAGTGTGGGAAGGCTTCCCTATAGTAAAGTCTGGACCCAAGAAGAGGTAGGTATCTTCCAGGTATTGGGGAAGAGTGTAGTAGTGGCATGGCCTCTCTAATTGGGATGGAAAGAAGTGGAGGAAAGAAAGTTCAGGGGACCAGGGAGAAAATAGAGAAGATTGGAAAGAGAATGGGGTGAGGTATGATGTGCTGGGACTTTCAGAAACCCCAGTGAAATGCATGTTGACAACTAAGGGAACAGTAGCCCACTTGGGAGCAGGAAAGGGACAGGATGAAATACTTAAGAAGAAAAAGGTTTTTGCATTGATAATTGTAGACCAACTTGGGAGGCCCGTTGGCCACTTGAAGGTGGTTTCTTGGTCATTGATGTAAATAGTATTTTATTTTTAGGATGTGAAGTTCTGCTGATTAGTGCAGAAACCCAAGAGTTTGGGAAAATAAAGCACAAAACCATGTTTTTCCAAATTGAATAGGTTAAAACATTTTCAAAAACATACTTCTATGATTTTAGTAAACACTTGGACAAAAACAATAGAACCTTCTTTTAAAAATATAAATGTATTTCTAATTTCCTAGAGGTTGATATTTTTAACATTTCCTTGCAAAATGTTTTTTTACTGGTGTCATTCCAGTTTTACTTCCTCACAGACATGACTCTAAGCATGTGGGTTTCCCCAGTGACCCCCCAAGGCCTGATTAGCATCTCAATTTCCTTCTTTAATAAAAAATTCAATCAGGAGCCACTTAATGGTCCTGATTGGGTTTTTAAGTACAAATGAAACAGTGGTACAAGTTGAACTGTGAAAGAAGCACAGGGGAGATACCCTGGACCACTTTAGAAAGATCAAGGACAGAATTTGTTTTAATTTCTTTGCTTTCCAGGGGTGATAGACCTGTGCATGGCTCCTACCTTGGGGTGACCTGATGTGCACATTTGTATTCTTTAGTGCAAAAGACCCACCTCAGAGCAATCTGAGGGAGTGTTCTGGGGACTGAATAAATGAGGCCAGTCCCTTAGGGGACCATTTCTTTTTTAAAGGAAGGCCAGAGACAGAAAGAGAGGCCTGGAGTGCTAATGTGGCAGAGACTAGAGAGAGAAGTGAATCAGGCCCTAGAAAAATTAAGCCAACCCCAACTAATTTTACGTTATTAAATTTTTTAAAGGTACCCATATTCCTTTTTAGAACTGTTTAAAATCTGGACTGACTAGAGATTCTATTTCTTTACATATGAGCTACATATTTGCTATTATCAGGGTGTGTGGGTGTGTATAAGAGATAGAGATGCTTTTATGTTTTATCAGTAGTCATGATTTATGGTGGACAGAATCTCTTGAGAGATACACTTAGGTAAATTATCTTGATTCTGTCCACTTGACCAAAATTAAGCCATTCTAGCCTTTTCTAGACCTAAGAATCTCATCTTCATAACAGCATGAAATACAGGAAAAAACGGTCTGGGGATCTAGACCTTCTTGCCTTCAACTTTTCTGAAATTTTGTTTTCTGCTCTTCCAAATTTTATAAATCCAGCCAGTTCATCTCAGAGATTTCCTAGATCTTGTGCCACAGTGTTGCTGAAAATACCTGTTTAACACTTATCTGTTATATCATAATGCTTCCCATAAGCTATCATTAGAAGCACAGGGCTTGGAGAAGCTTCTCTGTAGCTTAACAATGATCAATCATCAACTTCTGATCATCCATGCTAATAGATGAAAAGTGAAAAAAAATAGAAGTCCTTACTTTGGAAAAATCTCTACCATTTGCTTGTACCAACTGGAACCTACCATAGATTCTTTTAGTACATAGATTAAGACAGCCTGAAAACCAAATCGACATTCTTCAAACTGTATCATGACACACCGTTTAAAAAAAAAAAAAACAAAACTGGTATGATCAGTGAATCTAGCATTAGCCCTGCCCCTTAGCTGATTGCTCCAGTAAGAAGCAGAGGTGTGCCTTGGGGTTATCCTTTTCAGAGTCTACACAATTATTGGTAGGGTGAGGCAGTTAAGAAGTTTCACTGGATGGCCAGTGACACCAAGCTAAGATAAAAGTATGCAACAAAGTAAAGAATCTAGGCTGAAACAACCAAAGGTTAGCAAAATTATTACAAGTATATTGTAATATAGAAACAAAAATTATGATTAGGCATTATTTGCCTCACTTTTCTATATTAAGAACATTTCCTACTTTGAAGGTGGCAACCCCATGCCTCATCTTGAATATGGAATCTGTACTGTCAGAGATCATCTACTGGCGTGCATCTAAAACTAGCCTGCACAAGTTCTTCTGATTGAAAGGAAATCAGTTTCATTGATTAAGTTCTATATGTTGAAACAGAAAAGGTTAATGTACTCCTTCAAAAGCTTTTTAAATGATTATCTATGTTGAAGATAATCACCATACACGTGAGGCAGAAATAACTTCTGAGTCTTATGATAAATTACACATAACCATAAATTACATATTTATATGTTCCAGGTGGCTGAACTTGTAACCAGTGAGTTCTTTGAACAAGGAGATCGGGAGAGATCAGAACTCAAACTCACTCCTTCTGTAAGCCCATCCTTTGACTGTGATGCATTTAGCCTTTGGAATGACATTTTCAGAAGTAACTCCGAATCACACCCTGAAAATGGGAAAGACTGAGAGTGGATTTAAGAAAGCACTCCTGAAAGTTTAAAACTTTAATTAAACTTAGATGCTAAACACTCCTGTTCCCAGGTTTCTGATTAAGAGTGGTGAGCTACTTAGCAGCATTTCCTGAGCTCACAGGGGAGGACAAGTAGGCACTAGGGAGGATGTGCAGATTGGCACCTGAGCAGCGCAAAGCCCAGTGCTGGCCTTACATAAGTGGTCAGTACCTACCTTGGAAGAGAAATACGGATAAAAGTGAAAGGCAGGCTGTCCAGCCTTGAGGAGCTTAGAACAGACAGCTGCAGTAAATAATGGATATTTTGGTTTTTACTTTCCAGTTTTGGACTTTCCAAAATCCCAAACCCGGGTCATGTCAAGTCTCTGGTTTCTTTCCTCTGCTTGCAAAATGAAAAGCCTCACTTGGGGAACTAGGTTCTGTTGACTGAAATGCTGTTTTTGTTGGATTCATCCATTCAGTTATTATTTGAGAATGCCTATCATAGGCTCAGGACGATGCTGTTTTTACTCAAACAAGACAAAAGACATAAACGCCTCAGTCACCACCCACAAGGAGGGAGTGGCCTCTTTATTCTTAAGGAATGGGTAGCTACAAATCATCACCTCACAACTCAAAGAATGGTACAAAGTTCTGTAAAGCTGGCACAGCACAGTAGATTCAATCAGGCTCATTAGTAGATTCATTAGGCACAAGGAATGTGTCAGTCGTCAAGAATGTCTGTTTATGAGGATCCAAGTCAACCGAGTTCTGAACAATTGGAGGTATTTGTAAGATCTTCAAGGTTAAGGACACCTGTCTTCACTAGCATTTGAAAGCACGGAAAAGCAGCAGCTCTCACTCCTAGCCAACCAGCTTCACCTGTCTGAAGTCAGGCCTCACAGTCTTAACTAATTTTGCCTATTCTTAATTTGTTGCCTACCTATAAAAGTCAGAAGACTCCATAGGCTAAAACACTCAGCCCGTATTTTAGTTTCCAAAGCAGTATCTACTTACACTGATTCCAAAACATCCCTTTATTCTTTTTTTGGTGGTATCATCAGATTTGGCTGTGAGACTAGATTGGGGTACGTAGTTACTGTGTAAAATCTAGTACAACCCAAATCCCTCTCAGCTACATCTCTATTTTCAAATTAAAGCTTTCCTCCACTTAAAAAAAAAAAACAAAAAAACCTGTTTCAGGGGCATCGTCTGAAGGGTTTATAATGTGGTGATACCACAGGGCATTTAATTAAGTGGGAAGAAAATATGAGTGGGTTACCAGCACCGGCGAGCTGGCAGGTGCAGTGACGCAGCACTAAGGAGGCTTTGTCTGTATGCTCAGGTAAGGCATTCTCTGAACACACAAATGAAATTAATTTTGCGGTGGAAACACTACACTAAATGCTACTCTCTCCTCACAAAAGGCTTCTCAGCATTGCCGGTCACAGTCTCCTGGCTGCTGTGGCAGGGGTATTTCTCATTAGTCCTTTTCCAAAGACGGCTGGAAATGCATGCACGCAGAGGAGACACCAGCCGTGTGTCTTTTATTTATTGATATTTAGGGAGAAAATTGTCTGGGAACCCCCCATCTGGTGTCATGGTTCTAGAGGTCATCAGGGTAACTTTCTGAAGACAAAGGCAAATCTAGACCACAGCCAAAGGGTTCATAGTGGAAGCAGTGAGTTGGTTAGTAAAACATGCTCAAGCACCTCCAGGTCGCGAGTGTGAAGCTGGACACTGTGCATCCAGCCATGAGCAAGGCCGTCAACTGATGGGAAGCATAGACATTAAATAAATAATCACTCATAATCGACTATAAGATGCAAAAGGCTGTAAAAGGAAAGCACAGGACAATCAATGCTCTATCTCACACTTCCACTCAGAAATATTTATTGAGAAATGACGAGTCTAGAAATAAACTTTTACAGCTATGATCAACTAACTGTCAACAGAGTGCTAAGACAATTCAGTGGGGGGTGGGGGGGTAGTCTTCTCAAATAGTGCAGGGACAGCAGGATATCCACATGTGAAATCTCAAAATGGATCATAGACCTAAATGTAAGAGCTAAAACCATATAAATTGGACTTCATTAAAATTTAAAATTTTGCATCTTAAAGAACACTATGAAGAAAATAAAAAGACAGTCTACAGTATAGGAGAAATTGTTTGCAAATCATCTATCTGATATGGGCCTGGTATCTAGAATATATAGAGAGCTATTACAACTCATAGAAGGACAACCGATTTTTAAAAAGGGCAAATGATCTGAATACATATTTCTCTAAAGAATATATATAAATGGCCAATAAGCACATGAAAAGATGCTCAAAATCATCAGTCATCAGGGAAATGCAAACCAGAACCACAGTGAGATACCACTTCACAGGGACTAGCTATAATTAAAAAGACAATCAAAAACAAGTGTGGGTGAGGATGTGGAGAAACTGGAATTTCCCACACTGCTGGTGGGAACATAAAATGATGCAGCCGCTTTGGAAAACAGTTTGACAATTCACGAAAACGTTAAACATTGGCTTCAGCACATGGCCCGGCAATTCTCTCTCTAGGTATATCCCCAAGAGAAGTGAAAACGTGCACCCCATGGAAACTTATACATAAATGTTCACATTATTCATAATAGCTGAAAAGTGTGAACAACCCAAATGCTTATCATCTGATGAACGGATAAATAAAATACGGTATAATCTATGCAATGGAATATCATTTGGCCATAAAGGGGATGAAGTGATAATGCATATGCTATAGGAATGAATCTTGGAAGCATCATGCTCAGTGAAAGAAGCTGGTCACAAAAGACCACGTATCATATGATTATTACATTATTATTATTATTCAGCATAACCAAATCTATACAAACAGAAAACAGATCTGTGGTTGCCTGAGGCTGGGGACTTGGGGGAGATGAGGAGTGACTGCCAATTGATACAAGATTTCTTTTTGGAGTGACAATAGTGTTCTAAAATTGATTGTAGTAATGATTGCACAACTAATTGTGAATATACTAAAACCACTGACACTGAATTAAAAAAAAAAAAAAAAACAATTCTATACACCAGAAACAGTAATTAAGTAAATAAGGAAATTTCAGATAGCAATGAGAGCTGAAGAGTAGATAACAGAATAACATTTTTTTAATGTTTATTTATTTATTTTTGAGATTGAGAGAGAGCGAGAGTCGGGGAGGGGCAGAGAGAGAGGGAGACACAGAATCCAAAGCAGGCCCCAGGCTCCGAACTGTCAGCGCAGAGCCCAATGCAGGGCTTGAATCTCCAAGCTGTGAGTTCATGACCTGAACAGAAGTCAGACACCTAACCGACTGAGCCACCCAGGTGCCCCCAGAATAATACTTTTAAAGGAACAATTTGGACAAAGACTCGTGCAGTTCACAAGAACCACTCCATCCTCCAGCACATTTCATTCTTCTCCAGATCCTAGTCCTCTTTCCTGGTATTTCACGTTTCGTGTTGCAAGATAAGGATGAGAAGAGCCTGTGGGAGTCAGTGACCTTCTCTGACTAGAGATTTTGTTGGAGATATTTGGAGATATTTCCCTCGGCAGCACCCTTATGTCTTACGTGAGCCCTGGCAGCTGGTGATTTCTGTCCCACTCATTCCCACCTTCACTTATAAATCTGAAGGATGCTGGATTGTGCAACATCTCCAGACCAAGGGAAAGCCCTGGATCTGCCTTCATGACCTGTGTGAATGCCAAAATAATGAGGATGCCATCCACTGTCTCTGTGAAGGAAAGACCAAATCTGTTCTAGGACAGCAATGCAGGGAAAGGTCGCTTCTCAGACCTGGGCCTTCTTCCTTGATAGCAAAGACAGGGGCATCCTTAATGGAGTAGGACTGCCAGGCTTTGCTCAAGAATCCCCGTTAGCCCCCAGTTCCAACCGATCGTTTCCCTTTTTATATCTGCCCAACAGATATATGTACTTCTTTTTCCCAAAAAATATACCTAAATTTTCTAACCACTGTAATATCATGAAGTTTAAAGGCTGAGAATGAGGAGAATGGGTACCTGCCACCATCATCCATCCAATGACAGATAAAAATTTAGGAATCTATTAATGGCAGAAGCTTATCGAAAAGCACCGAGTTGTCAAACCAACACCCCGCCCTGAAAATGTAATACAGATAGTTTGGGTTTAAAATGAAACTGTTTTTAAGACTCTTTTCTCGACACCAAGAAATGGAAAAACATTCCATGCTCATGGATAGGAAGAATACAGTTAAAATGTCATTACTACCTAAAGCACTCTACACATTCAATGCAATTCCAATCAAAATTGCACCAGCATACTTCTCAAAGCTAGAGCAAACTATCCTAAAATTTGTATGGAACCACAAAAGACCCCAAATAGCCAAAGTAATACTGAAAAATAAAACCAAAACGGGAGGTATCACCATCCCAGACTTTAGCCTCTACTACAAAGCTGTCATCATCAAGACAGTATGGTATTGGCACAAAAACAGACACATTGACCAATGGAACAGAATTGAGAACTCAGAAGTGGACCCAAAAGTATACAGCCAACTAATCTTGGACAAAGCAGGAAAGAATATCCAATGGAAAAGACAGCCTCTTTAACAGATGGTGTTGGGAGAACTGGACAGCAACATGCA